>NW_027509019.1:3755000-3765000 GCF_051911475.1 Siphateles boraxobius | reverse complement strand
TGTCAAAATCTAAGGACTCTTCGATCTTATTCCTTCTACTTAGGTAAATAGCCATTTTTGCTTGACCAGATATAAAGTTAAACAATTGACATTTCAACCTCCTTTTCTGACTGTAACTGAAACCAAGAATAAATAGATGCTTTGAAAAATTCTCTCCAAACATCATGAACATTTGTTGCAACAACTGAAAAAAAGAGCAGTCTGCTACAATCCAAAAAGCAGTGGTAAACTGTTTCCCTCTGCAAACAAAAAGGGCATTCTTCACTTACATTAGGATTGATGATGGAAATGAAAGCATTGACAGCCACACTACCATGGAGGATTCTCCACTGTAGGTCCCCTAGCCTTTTGGTCAACGGTGGTTTGTAAATCACTCTCCATACTGGTCTGACCTCATTGTCAAGTCCCAGATGAGCTCTCCAAGGAGTGTCAGCCCGCCCACTTAGTTTACCTTTATTCACAATTTTTACAAACATTTTATACATCATTTTCCTCCCATGTCATCAAATTCATTTATGTGAGTCTCTCTGGACTCTAACAGTAGACCAGTGCAGTCTTTAAAATCAGGAAAAAGAGTCAATGCTGGAAAAGAATCATCAACAACTGGTTGACATTGTCCATTACAGTAGTCTTTTATCAACGATAATTCAGTCTTTGTGAGTTCACGCTTCCAAGTGCTGAGCATTTGATCTATGATCCTTATCGATCTGACTCCAACATGAGAGGCTAGACTTGCAGTGTCGATCAAATTTGGTCCACACAGATCAACCACATGTCCCAGTGTAACAACCCCAGCTGAACAGAACAACTGCATCACGAAGGGTCCTGTTATGTGTTCCACGTTGAAACGAATGCCATTCACCACTGGCTCCTTCAGCAGCCATGACAGAGACTCGCAGCTTGCCACTCTCTTTTTATGGAACATCCCCCACACAGTGAACAGTCCATGGTAAAACTTTGGAAGGTTACACAGTTTTTTAGCACTCAGGTCCATTAAAAACAAAGGCTCAGCAAGACCCAAATTCCCACCTCGGATCAATATGGTTCTGGCTAAGGGTCTCCAGACAAGGTTTGCAGGCCCAACGAGGAGTCTCTGGATGAACTGGAGTTGGAACGCAGCGCCCCTACTGGCGAGATGAATGAGTCCCTGCCCTCCTTCCTCCTTTGGCAAAAACAGTACACTCTGTGGGACCCAGTGCAGCCGGTCCCAGAAAAAGTCCACCAATACTGCCTGTATCTTGGCCAGCAGTTGTGCAGGAGGGTCTACACATGATAGACGGTGCCACAGCATTGATGACACTAAATTGTTGATCACAAGTGTTCGACCCCTAAAAGACATGTGTGGCAAGATCCTTTTCCATTTCTTGAGACGTCCTTCAACTTTTTCTAAAACATTGTCCCAATTTTTACACAGAACAGTATCATCTCCAAGATAAACACCAAGATATTTAAAACCACCCTTGTTCCAAATTAACCCGGCAGGTAAAACAAGTTTTCTGCTTAACTCGTTACTGATTGTCACAGCTTCACTTTTTCCCCAGTTAATTTTGGCAGATGACAATACGCCAAAACCATTAATATTTTCTACAAGGGTTTCTATATCTTCCTGTTTTTTTACAATGACAACAACATCATCGGCATAAGCAGATAATTTAAAAATGGTTTCACATCCAGGAAGGTTTACACCGACAAGAGATTTTCTTAATTTGTGCAAAAGAGGCTCTATGGCTAAGGAGTACAACATGCCAGATAATGAACATCCTTGTCTGACCCCCCTATGAACTTTAAAAGGAGCACTCAAACCACCGTTGATCTTTAAATTACTCTCAATGTCACTGTAAAAGACTCGAATCATGTTTACTAGGCCAGAGCTGAACCCAAACGCATCTAACGTTTGCCACAAATACTGGTGTTCGACTCTGTCAAATGCCTTTTCTTGGTCAATTGAAATCAGACAAATTTCGCAACCCAATGAATCGGAGAGGTCTAAAACATCACGAATTAAAATAATATTATCAGATATCAACCTATTGGGTATACAATAAGTCTGGTCAACATGAATGACATTCTCCATAACGTTTTTCAGTCTCATTGCCAACACCTTTGACAAAAGTTTGTAATCCGTGCAGAGCAGAGCAACCGGCCTCCAGTTCTTTATCTCTTGTAAATCCCCTTTTTTGGGGAGAAGAGTGAGGATTGCTCTCCCGCAACTCAAAGGTAAATGTCCTTTTCTTAAACTGTCTCTGAGAACAAGCAACAAGTCTCTGCCAATCACAGGCAAGAAAACTTTGTAAAAATCCACAGGAAGTCCATCAATGCCTGGAGATTTACCGCTTTCTAGACTCTGCAACGCAGAATATAGTTCGTCAGCGGAGATCGGTGCATCCAACTCCATGTTAGCCTCCTCGGAAACATTGGGTAAGCCCTCATAGAAAGACTGCGCCACCTCTGGTCTCTCTTGGAACTCACTCTTGAAGAGATTCTCATAAAAATCAACTGCAGATTTACGAATGTCCACAGACTCTTGCAGCAATTGTCCAGTGCTGGACCGCAGAGAGTGCATAAGCCTCCTTTGTCCATTTTTTCGTTCAAGGCCAAAAAAGAAATGAGAAGGTGCATCCATTTTGGCAATATTTTGATAACGTGAGCGAACCAGAGCACCTTGAGCAGAGAAACCCAACAGGTTAGATAGAGCTGACTTTTTCCTTTTCAGAACTTTAAAATGTTCTCCTTCTCTTGTTGAGTCTGCCAAATCTTGCAGCTTCTCTATTTCACTCTCCAAAGTTTTCATAGATCTAGTCATGTCCTTTGTGACATTGAGAGTATACTGTAGGCACAGCTGTTTTATATTGACCTTCCCTATGTCCCACCACTGTTGTAATGAATTGTACTCAGATTTTTCTTTTGTGTAACCACTCCAGAAATACTTAAAAGCATCTTTAAAAGCGTTATCAGAGAGCAAGGATACATTAAAATGCCAATAGGCACTTTTACATTTCACATCCTTAACAAAGATAGCAACTTGTACGAGGCAATGATCTGAAATACCAATCGGGTGTATTGAACAACCTTTAAGAACATTACTCTGATGTTTGAAACAGTAAACTCTATCAAGCCTAGCCAAAGACAAAGAATTATCTTTAACAGAAGTCCAAGTATACTGACGCTGAGTGGTATGAAAAAACCTCCAAACATCACATAAATCATTCATCTCAATTACTTTTACAAGACAATTCTTACTGGCCCCATGTGGTTCTGGGTGGTTTCTGTCTAGAGCTGCATTCTCAGTGCAGTTAAAATCCCCTCCCAGGAACATGTATCCATCAGTGCCACAGTTGCTTATTACATCGTTTAGAATGTTTAAAAAGACCACCCTTTCTGGGCCTACAGTAGGAGCATAAACATTGATGAAAGTCATTTTTACACTTTCAAATACAGCTTGTATTTTTAACAAGCGACCTGCAATGATTTCCTCAGTAACACAAGAGATAGGTAAAAAATCTCTAGAAAACAAGATACTAACTCCACCACTGTTGCTACACTTATGACTGAGAAAAACTTCCCCATCCCAATCTTTCTTCCATGCAGTTTCATTTTCAGCTGTGCTATGTGTTTCTTGTAAAAAAATTACATTTAGTTTTTTGACTTTAAACAAACTGATGAGGGAAACTCTCTTCACATCCTCTCTGGCACCATTAACGTTTAAAGAACCCAACTTTATGTCACACATAGTAAATGTTAAGTTGCATTTAAACAGAACAGAGAGGTTAACGCAAACAAAGAAAAAGAAAAACAAAAGACACTTAACCATCATTAACTAATTGTGCTCTCGCTTTTATAAGAAATTTTTTTAAACGAAAAATTTCTTGATCTGTAAAGGTCAGTTGGCCAGGGTTTTCTGTATTTTTCATGAACAATTTGACTGAACCAATTAACAACTTTAAATCTGGGAAAAACTCATCAATTTTAACCAATCTCAAACCTTTGGTTCTTTGTAAAAAGGACTGAATTTTTGTGAAAGAGTAAGCACTTTCCACATCCATCTGTGTGTCCCCACTAACATCACTTTCAGACTCTTGAGTGTTCATCAACACATCATCTGACTGAGAAGAACAGTTCATAGGATTTGTTTTTGTCACTTTTGCAGTTTGTTCAGTGATTGATTTAATTTCTGGATTTTTCTTCTTGGTTGACAGTTTGGAGATTTCAGCATCCAACAAAACATCTTCCTCATTAAACAACACTGACTCAGCTACTCTAGTCGCAGTTTGACCAACATTTAGATCCTCGTTTAAACCATCTTGTACGTTTTGATCACTCGCTACATTTTCTGTCTGCTCATTCTCCTGATCGCTAACATCTCGGTTTTCTTCCTGCGCAGTTCTCTGCGGTTCGCCAGGTAAAGAGGCCCCGCTTTCGGGGTTTATAAATATTATTATAAATATTTTTATCATTATTTATGTATTTTATTGTGTAGTGTTATGAATGCTTTGGCAATGTAAAGATTTCTTTCACCATGCCAATAAAGCTATTTGAATCTGAATCTGTCTGAGAGGAGAGAGAGAGAGGGAGAGAGAGAGAGACTTTTGACTTTTAGATCTTCTTTAATCTTTCAATAAATACATAAGAGCCTTCTTAAATAATCATATACACCATCTTACGTTACATCTTTACATTCATTGAGTATTTTTTTTTTTTTTTAAACATTAAACAGTAAACACTCATCAACATCAATATCACAAATACAATGATTTACAGCCCATTTTCCTTTAAACATCTCCATATCATTGACCAATTTATAATATGTAAACTCAATTTTAATACGAGATTTTAATAACCCTTTTAAAACAGACACAACATCAGTTGACCCAGCATCGTTCAAGCGATGTTTTCTTGATAGCCATATCGCCAATTTTGCCTGACCAAAAAGAAAATTTAATAAAACGTGTTCTTCCCTCCTACTTTTAATATACTTTGGTCCATAAATAAAAAGTACTGGAGTAAAAACTTCCCCTAACTTTTGAACCCACTCTTCTAAGATACCAAATAAGGATTGAAGTCTTTCACACTTTAAAAACAAATGAAAAACAGTCTCTTCCTCACTACAAAATGGACAACCTACCCCTACCTCTGGATCAAGGTGTGCTCTGTGTCTGTTTGTAGCTATTATCCCGTGCACTACTCTCCACTGAAGGTCTCCAGACTGTTTCTCAATGGGTAGCTTATACAGGGACCTCCAGCGTCCTTTAGGGGATTCACCTGGCCCCAGAACCTCCGTCCACTTGGACTCACTGACACTCTGCAGTGTGTTAAGATGCCACACTTTCACACACATAGTGTAAATGACTTTCTTATCAGCCTCTCCAAAAGCGGCCATATAAGGCATCTTAAGAGACAATAGGCAGCCCTCCTTTTCTTGCCATGTACCAGTCCTTGCTGAAAAAAACAAATCTGGAAAGTCACAGTTCTCAGCCTCTTCATCAGAAGTCTCCATTGCCTGTCGATAATCCTGAGGCAGAGACTCTAAAATCTGGGTCAACATTTTTCCTGCCATCCTGACTGATTTTATTCCGAGTTTTAATGCAAATTTTTCTGGGCTTATCCAACTTTTTTTATCTTTTAAGTGTCCAGTCGTTGTCATATTTGCAGCCCACATGGCTTTTCTGAAAGTGTCTGATTTAAAAACATCTGATTCCAATTCAGAATTGAAAAAAAGTGGTTCCTCCTTCAGCCATAATTTTTTTGTGCCGTCTGTACTCCGTGAAAACTTAAAAAGTGTCCATGACTTTAAGATTGATCTATAAAAGACACTCAGCCCACTTAAATTCAGTTTGTCAAAGTCCATCAAGAACAAATGGCGATCCAGCCCCATGTTTCCAGCTCTTCTTAGGAGGGCACAGGCTACTTCAGCCCAGCTCACATCTACTCCATATAGCAGTCTTTGTGCCGTCTTCAATCTGAAAGTCCTGAGTCTCGCTCTGATATCCACCAATCCCTGGCCTCCTTCTTGTGTGGGTAGATACAGTACCGCCGCCTTCAGCCAGTGCTGTCCCGACCAGAAAAAATCCACTAATCGCTTTTGTATTCCTTGTACTAGATCCTCAGGAGGTTCAAGTATTGTCATTCTATGCCAAAGTGAAGAAGCAATCAAATTGTTGCATATTAGGACCCTCCCCCTATATGACAACTGGGGTAGCAACCATTTCCATCGAGACAACTTTGCACACACTTTCTCCAAGAGGCCCTCCCAATTTTTCTTTTTAAACTCTTCTGTCCCCAAAAACACTCCTAAGTATTTAATCCCTGCACTTCTCCACTGTAATCCACCAGGAAGATTTGGACCTTTAGAAACACTACCACACCATAAAGCATCACTCTTTCCCCAGTTAACTACTGCTGATGAGGCTTTTCCATAAAACTCTAAAGCCTGTTTAAGCACCTGAATGTCACTTTGATCTCTGATAATAACTGTGACATCATCAGCATAGGCAGAGAGTTTAACAGCACAATTTAAGGTATTGACCTTTATCCCCTTTAACTCTCTTCTCATTTTACCTAACAAAGGTTCAATTACAATACTGTATAATTGGCCCGAAATTGGACAACCTTGTCTGATTCCTCTTTTAACATTAATTGGGACACTCAAACCACCACCCATTTTGATCATGCATGTCGCTTCAGCATATAAAAGTTTGATCCTTGAAATAAATTTTTCCCCAAAACCAAAAGCATTAAGGGTGTCAAACAGAAAACCATGATCAACCCTGTCAAAGGCCTTTTCCTGGTCCAAAGACAGCAGGCCCATATTAACATCTTTACAATAAGCATAGTCAACAACATCCCTGATTAAATGAAGATTATCCATGATTGATCTGTTTTTAACACAATACGACTGATCCTTGTGTACCACTTCATACAACACCTTTTTTAATCTATTTGCAAGAACCTTAGACAAAATCTTATATTCTGTACACAAAATTGCCACAGGTCTCCAATTCTTTAAAAGTGTTAAATCTCCTTTTTTCGGGAGCAATGATAGAACAGCTCGTTGACAGCTTGTTGGAAGAACACCTTCACTAAAACATTTCTGAAGTACTTCAAAATAGTCATCTCCAATTATTGTCCAAAAAGATTTATAAAACTCGGCCGGTAGTCCATCCAAGCCAGGGCTCTTGTCTGAGGAGAGACCCTTTACTGCCAGAGAAATCTCCTCAAAGGATATATCAGTCTCTAAATGCTCTTTATTATCCTCAGACAACACCGGTAAGTCTTTTAGCAGCTCTCTTCTGCAATGTTCATTAGATGATTCAGCAGCGTACAAGTTGGAGTAAAACTCAACAGCAATCTTTCTCATTTTCTGTGGATCTGAGGTCACATGTCCAATATTGTCCTTCAAAGAAAGCATCAATTTCTGCTGACCCACTTTATGCTCTAAATTAAAAAAGAAAGTAGTGGGAGCATCCATGTCCTTCAGGGTTAAATAACGACTTCTAATGAGAGCTCCTTTAACCCGTTCATCCAGAATTAAACTTAAGTGATTTTTCTTTTCAGTCCAACATTCTTTTAAATTGACATCATCATTAGCAGTCATTTCCATTTCAATATCAACAATCTCTTTTTCAAGACACTTTAAAGTATTTTTTAAACCCACAGAAGAATAAGCAGAAAATTTCTGAGAAAAATCTCTTATGTGCACTTTACCAACTTCCCACCACTGTATTATATTTTCAAAAGTATTCTTTTCTGATTGCCATGCTTCCCAAAAAAACTTAAAAGTTTCACAAAACTCTCTATCTTTTAAAAGTTTAATGTTAAAGTACCAGTAACAGCTCTTCTGTGTGCTTTTAGACAGTGTGAACCCAACCCTAATGAGTTTATGATCAGAAAGTGTATTAGGAATAATTTCTGTACTAATAACTCTATTTTTCAAGTTGCAAGATATATAAAACCGATCCAAACGAGCAGCAGAAATCCTATCGTTACAGACCTTCACCCATGTATATAGTTTTACAAAAGGATTGTGTTCTCTCCATACATCCAAGAGATTCAGACTTTTTATAGCCCCAGCTAAAGAGGAAGCTGACGATGCATGAGATTCTTCCCCATTTCTGTCAAGAGTAAAATCAAGAGTGCAATTCCAGTCCCCCCCCACAACAATAAACACATCTTCATCCTCTTCATTAACCACTTGTTCAAACTTCTTGAAAAGTAAATTCCTTTCTACTCCAACATTAGGAGCATAAATATTTACAAACAAGAATTTAAAATTTCTAATTTCAGCTTTAACGGTTAAAAGCCTTCCTTGCTCTACTTCATTTTTTGATAGGACTTTAACATTTACAGTAGGAGAAAAAAGAATAGCCACACCAGCACTTAGATTGGTCCCATGACTGAGAACATACTCTCCTTTCCACCACAAACCCCAATTAACTTCATTACTACAACTACTATGAGTTTCTTGCAAAAACGTAACACTCAAGTCTTTCATATTAATGATTTCTGATAAAACCTCGTTCTTTCTCCCATCCCTCATCCCATTAATATTAAGAGAACCAACCCTTAAGATCTCCATAAGAAAAATAGAAAAAAGGGGAAAACAGATCAGATAGAGAGAGAAACTTTCAGCCATTGTAATTATTTAGATTTTCCCTTCGCTTTTCCCATCCTTTTTCCTGATCTAGCAACCGTTAAATACTTTTTAAGACGAAATCTTTTCTGTTGTGAAAGTTCATCATAGCTACTTTTTTTCCTTGCCCACATTACTGAAGCAATAAACTTGTCAACATCAGGGAAATAATCTGTTATTTCAACACCTGCCTTTCCTTTTGTCTTATCCAGAAAAGAATTAATCTGCTCAAGGGGATATAAATCTTCTACACCCTCCTTAATCTCATCATTTCTCTTTCCATCCTCAGTGTACTGTGATAAATCTTCAGTGTCATCATCCATATTTTCCTCAGAAACACATTTCTGTACAATATCATCATCAGCATCACTCTGATCAACTTCATCATCATCATCACTCACCTCTTTATCTGGTGAATAACCACATCCAGGTTTCTCTAGGCCGCTCACCTCCTCCTGTTGCTCGTCTACTCCCTCTGTAACTTCTTTATCCTGCTCCTCGATTCTCTCCTTTTCTGTGTTGATTACCAGTACTTGACTAACTACATCATTTCCTTCACCACGAGATGTAGAAGGACGCTGTTCATCTCTATGTGGACACATTAGCCGCTTATGTCCCAAATCACCACATTCAAAACACTTCATACTCACTGTACTCGCATAAACCATGAAAGAATTCTCTCCGTGAGTAACACGGAAAGAAGCTTCCAAGGTCCTCTCCGGCGAGCTGAGAAACATATAGACATGTCGTCTGAAGGACAAAACGTGCTTTAGTGCTGCGTCTTTACATCCGAGTGGGACCGCTATTACAGGACTTGCTATCTTACCAAATCTCAGTAACTCTTTCACGATAGCTTCATTAGATATGAAAGGAGGGGCATTGGAAACTATTACTTTAGTTGCTGGAGCCGTCAGCGGGGTTACCGGAACAAACGTTTCTTTCACCCATATTCCGCTTACAGTCAGTTCATTGACGAGTAATTCAGTTTTCAAAAACACGACTACCGCTTTATTCATCCGTGACGCCGAGACTATGTTTTCAAAACCATGCTTCTGACCGATAACTAGGAGTAAATCCTCCACTGTCACTCCTGCCTCAGGAACACACCTGCAGCCATTTCGGAGTGACAAGGGTGGTTTTCCCTGCGCGTGAGCAGTCGCCATCCCGGCGACTACAATCCGCGCACACACGAAAAAGACTTTCTTTCTATACTGATATTATTAAAATCACAGCGAAGGGAAAACTAAGTAAACACATAAAGAAGAAAAAGGAAACACCAAAGAACACCACAATCACTCTCGACAACACTCTCACCACGCGCTCCGCACCTCCACAACTCCCAGCATGCACCAGAGAGAGAGAGAGAGAGGGAGA
>NW_027509019.1:3685000-3752500 GCF_051911475.1 Siphateles boraxobius | reverse complement strand
ACCGCATCCTCCCATGGCACTGTTAACTCTATCAGTTGAACAATGCGTGCTGATCCAGACCACAAAACAATATCTGGTCGTAGGTTAGTGGTGGCAATCTCAGGTGGAAAAATAAGCCGTTGATCAAGATCAACCAGCATCTTCCAGTCCCTAGCAGCTTCCAGTTGTCCTGGGCGAGAATTGGTGTTAGCACCTTTTCTTGGTGGTTGCTCGCCTGGGCGGAGGAATATTGTCTTCTGCGTGTAATGTTTTGCTAGAACAGACGGCAATTTATTGGTCATACTACGCTTGCCTTCCAATGCTAAAGCCAAACATTGCAATACTGGGTCATGGCGCCAAGTAAACCGACCCTGGCTAAGAGCCACCTTACATCCTGTCAAAATGTGCCTTAATGTGGCAGGTGATGAACACAAAGGACAAGATGGATCCTCTCCTACCCAGAGGTTTAGGTTCTGCGGTGATGGGAGAACATCATATGTTGACCTAATAAGGAAACTGATCCTACTCTCTTCCATTGACCAAAGGTCTTGCCAGCCTATTTTGCGTTGTTCCACACTCTCCCATCTCATCCACTCTCCCTGCTTGGCCTGGGAAATGGCCTTTATACATCTCATCCTCTCCTCCTGCTTTCGCACCTCGTTGACTACCAGCTTCCTCCTTTGGGCTGGGCCTGCCTTGTGCCATTTAGGAGGAGCTAAACTGAGCCCAAAACCCCCTCTTCCATGCTGTACCTGTCCCACGATATCCCCAATTTGAAGGTCAGCCTTTGCCTCTACTACAGATTTCTTTGCTGACCACTTTCTACCAGTTTTTACCACAGGGGCTGTCTCCCTTACACATTTGTCACGTGACTCTGCTAAAGTCATTTCCAGTCTGACCTTGGCACACTTAAACTCCTCGGTTAAAGCAGAGACTGGCAGCTGCAATACTCCTTTACTATAAAGTCCCACTCTGCTGAGGCAGCGTGGAACTCCCAACCATTTCCTGATGTATGAACTTATTAACGCTTCCAGCTTATCCACTGTTGTCAAAGAAACCTCATACACAGTCAGTGGCCACAGCAACCTTGGCAGTAGACCAAACTGAAAGCACCAGAGTTTCAGTTTGCCTGGTAGAGCACAGCTGTTTATGCTCTTCAACCCTTCCACTGCTTTTCGTCTAACTTCTCCCACTCGAACTGTGTCCTTTAGATCCCCATCGTACCATCTCCCTAGACTCTTTACTGGCTTCTGAGAAACTGTTGGTATTGCCTCACCTTTAATGAAGAATGTTTTATCAACTACCTTGCCTTTAATTATGGAGATGCTCCTTGATTTAGAGGGCTTAAATTGCATTCGTGCCCATCCAATATTATCTGTTAACTTCCCCAATAACCGATTAGTGCAGGCTACCGTTGTAGTCATGGTTGTCATGTCATCCATGTATGCTCTGATTGGTGGTAGTCGCATCCCAGAAGCCAAGCGCTCTCCTCCTACTACCCATTTTGATGCCCTAATGATTACTTCCATTGCCATGGTAAAAGCCAGTGGAGAAATGGTGCATCCTGCCATTATTCCAACCTCTAAGCATTGCCATGTAGTGCTGAATTCTGGAGTTGAGAAACTAAATTGCAAATCTCCAAAATAGGCTTTCACTAAATTTGTTATCGACATCGGTACCCTGAAAAAACCAAATGATGCCCAAAGAAGATCATGTGGCACTGAACCATATGCATTAGCCAAATCCAGGAATGTCACGTGGAGCTCCTTCCTCTCCTTTTTAGCTGATTGAATTCGTTGCCAGATAACACTGATGTGTTCTAAGCATCCTGAGAATCCTGGAATGCCCGCTTTTTGAACTGAAGTGTCAATGAAGCCATTCTTTAATAGGTAGGTTGACAATCTCTGAGCAATAATGCTGAAGAAAATCTTTCCTTCGACGTTTAATAGTGAAATAGGGCGAAACTGACTGATGCTTGTAGCATCTTTTTCTTTGGGTATAAAGACTCCCCCTGCTCTGCGCCATGCTCTAGGTACAACCTGCTTTTCCCAAGCCACTTTTATCAATTTCCACAGAATTCGTAGAACTCCTGAAGCACTCTTGTACACTCTGTACGGAACTCCATTAGGCCCTGGAGATGATGAAGCCCTTGCCTTTCTCACAACCTGCTCTATCTCTTTCCACTTAGGTGCACAGACCTCCATTTGGTATTCTGGTGGATTGACAGGTGGGATGTCTGACGGAATAGACATAGGCTTATGCCTTTTTGCATCTGTATGTGTTTCCTCCAAATATCTCTCTAGCTCAACCCTAGATGCTTTTAAAGTGCCATTCTTCTCACTGGTGAATAACTTCTTTGCGAATTTGAATGGATCTTTATAGAAATTAGCCCTCGCACGCTCCTTCATTTTGTAGCGTTTCCGTAGGCGCTCAGCTCTGCGTAATGTTGCAAGCCTATCTTTTATGGCCCTTTGTAAGAGATTGAGTCCCTCCTTCTGACTTTGTTCCGCTCTTTTCCATTGCTTCCTCAGCTGTCTCCTTTCTCTAACTAACCCTTCAATTTTCTGCTGCCGTCTAGACAATCCAGGAGTAGTTTGTACTTTTTCCATCCTTTTTTCCACACCAAACCTCTCACTTCCATATGCATAAATGATGTCCCCAAATTTATCCAGCTTCTTTTCAACTGTACCAGTTAATCTTTCTAATGCAAAGCATAGATCTGTGTTTACCGTGTCCCATGCAGTTTTCTCACAAGCTCTTGGCCATCTAACTCCAGGCCTATGCCCGTTGAGGTTCTTTTCTCTCTTATGCTGGTTAGTCTGACCGGGTTCACAAGAATCAATGTGTTCATCACTAACTGTGCAAACCCTCCTCTCCTCTATGACAGGGGTGCTGATATCCTGCGAACTGTGGTTTGCTTCCTGTCGCTGGATTTCATTCGACTGACTTGACTGACTTCGTAAGAAGTACTGATCAATGCGAGGCCCTTGTCCCTTCTCCCTCAAGCATTTCATTTTCCCTTGATGAATCTTCAAACCCCTGACCGTTGTCGCCTTGCTCCAGCCACAGACACAAGCTTGGAGTTCAATGGCTTTGCTAACTGCAAAACCTGAACTAGTCTTTTGTGAAGTACTCTCTATACTCATATCCGTTTCCATTCCAAAGTCGTTAACCATGTTGTCCACCATTGAGTCATCTTCCGCCCCTGCTCTCGCAGACTCTAGGGGTATTTTCCTCTTTAATTTTTCAGAAGCCTTGGGCGGGTGTCTCCAGCATCCTGTAAACACAGAGCTGGATACTGCCGACAAGGGTAGCTAACCCTTACCAGCCCCATTGGGGTCTCTTTCCTCCTGTCAGCTGTCTCTCCAGGCTGTCACAAGGTCTTTCCCTTGTTGCCAGCAGCACTATTCACCACTATATGTGACCAGTCACGGAAACTAGGGACACAAGTCGGTTCTGGGGCATTTTGAGTTATTCATAGATTCTGAGAGTGTAATATCCAAGCTTTCCAACGATGTGTAACATGTGGAAATCTGATAATATTTGGAGAAGTTGTGGCCATTTTAAAGTAGGCACTTAAAAAAGCTCAAAGAGAAGAAAACGAGCTAAAGATTGTGCAGTTCTCACCTGTCTCTGCTGCTGGGGGTGACAATAGGGCTCATTTACATCTCATTTAGATAAGCCATACCCCCTGTAAAGCTCCTCCATGTGCTTTACAGCTTTTTTTACACTTCGAATGAGTGCACTTCTGCCGCACTAGGCGAAAAACAATTGTGCTGCCCCTCTATTTGCAACGTACCAGCAACAACACACAAAGACCAATAATGCCATATAGCCTGCATATAACGCGTAACCAGCAACAACACATAAAGACCAATATGCCATATACATATAACGCAAAACCAGCAACAACACACAAAGACCAATATGCCATATAGCCTGCATATAACGCAAAACCAGCAACAACACACAAAGGCCAATATGCCATATACATACAGTATAACGCAAAACCAGCAACAACACACAAAGACCAATATGCCATATACATATAACGCAAAACCAACAACAACAAACAAAGACCAATAAGCCATAGGCCTACATATAGCGCAAATAGTACGCAACGCTCGTGTGCCCAAAATGTCAACAATATTAAAGTTTATGTAGGAGGCAAATGCCTGCTGGCATTTTTCTTTAAGCAGTTATTTCTGCAATTTTCCAAATAATCACATTTCACCTCCTCAAATTACTGTTGCAAATCTCTTTACACCACTTTCTTATGTGCGTATACACACACAAATGAAATGTCCGCAAGCACATTATATCATCAGCAGGTTCAGCATCTTAAATAACGACTAAAGAGCAAATGAAGCTTAACTTACATTTCAGAAACACGCACGGCAGGCCTTCATCGCAGCAGCAAAGGTCTTAACTGCATCCTCTATTTCGATTCTCCGTCACATATGAAACAGCCAGCCACCGCTGTCAGCGAGCCGAGCCGCCGTATTGAAGCACTGAGGGCGAGCGCGCTGCGCCCATACCTCCGGTTCAGTTTCCCGAGCCCACGAAGTGCGGCGAAAACATTTTCGGTGTAACTGCCAGACGGTTCATCTCGTCTGCGACAATCTTTGCGGCATCCATCTTCATTGAATTTTGATATCAGAGAGAGCTGGCCAGAGCACAGCATAATAAGTAGCCATGTGGTTGACTTGGAGGGCGGGGGCAAAAGCGCCGGGTTATTCAGTATGGAAATACACACAGACAATGACACGCCACGCCCCTACTGCATGCTAGAATCTCCGAAAACAAGCCGATTTCAACCTCAAAATGTAAGCTTTTAAATATACCAATACTGCTATCTCAAACATGGAGAGGCTTCTTCGTGATTTCAATTAACAGATTCTCCAAAAAATTGAAAATCACCAATTTTGAAAAAAAACTCTTCTTTCTCATTTTGCTCGAAAGTTGTGCTGCCGACTTGTGTCCCTGGTTTCTGTGACGGGTCACATATATATATATATTGCTTTAAACAGAAAATCATTTGTTAATCAAACGTTTAGCTGTCGCCCCTTTATGATAGAACTATTGTGCATTTTTTTTCACGGTTCTAACGGTGTATGGGTTGACTACATTTTTCTTGTAGGAGTGAAAAGAAAACCTACCAACATTAGCTAGAAACATTATTAAAGTAGTAGTAGAGAAGAGAGCCGTGCAACTGCTCAGCTTCAGAGTCAGTAACGTTACTGGTAAAGGCATTTACCTAACACACTGTAGCCCAATGTCAAAACGTTTTATGTAATTATATTATTAGTATAATAATATATATTACCCACGGCAATGGATCTTGCCCACCCCTAATAATAGATCCATTCCCACTGAGTAGCTGACGGATGTATTCCATCAAAATGGCTGACACGCGGCTAGGGGTCACGTGACTGGGAGATCCCAATAGTAGTAGTTCTCCATCACTACAAAATATAAGACAAAACGTTTAAGTCTCTTCATGGTGGACTGGCTCCCTGGAAGTATGGTGTTCACATTGTAAAACTATAATATTAATGTCTACAATTTAAGCATTTGCAACCTTACTATATTATTCACCTGAATTATGAGTTTTATCAACTAATATTTACAGTATTGAATCAAAACCAAGAACTCTACTCACTCCTGTTATTTTACATTTGACGAACACGACTGAAAGTTCATACATTTATACATATATAATGTCCCGGGGACAGAAACGTCACTCATTCAGTGGAATGGCTCTTGTATATTTCAGGAAACAGTATAAAAGGCCAGAGTCTGGAAATAGTATATTTTGCATATGATGTTTCCCCTCATAGTTACTCAGATCTGGCATTTACTGAGATCGAACCCCACACTGCATTGGACCCGGTTGCTTTATATTCAGCATTAAAATGGAAATTGTCTCGTTTACAGGAAGTGATGTGGCTCTTAAAAGAGCCGTTGGGTTTAGACGCGCGTGCACAGCAGCGGCGGGTTTAAGCGCGCTCTCCGCGGATGCGGCGCGCCAGCTGGATGTCCTTGGGCATGATGGTGACTCTCTTGGCGTGGATGGCGCACAGGTTGGTGTCCTCAAACAGACCCACCAGATAAGCCTCGCTGGCCTCCTGCAGGGCCATGACCGCGGAGCTCTGGAAGCGCAGGTCCGTCTTGAAGTCCTGGGCGATTTCTCTCACCAGCCGCTGGAAAGACAGTTTGCGGATCAGCAGCTCGGTGGACTTCTGATAGCGGCGGATCTCCCGCAGAGCCACGGTCCCGGGCCGGTACCGATGAGGCTTCTTGACACCGCCGGTGGCGGGCGCGCTCTTCCGCGCTGCTTTAGTCGCGAGCTGCTTCCGCGGGGCTTTGCCGCCGGTGGATTTACGAGCGGTCTGCTTAGTTCTTGCCATCGCTGCAGTTTCTTCCCTCGCTAGTCGCTAATGCTGATCTCTGTTATACGCCCGCTTTTATAGCATTGGACCGTCACGTGCTCACAGTGTCACGATGATGCAGAGGCTTGTGATTGGCTAGTGTGTGACGTATGCTTATGACTGCTAACCAATGACTGCGCGTTTCCTCTTTTCAAACAAGCGGTTTCCCGCTCAACACGCTTTTGTTCAGTTACTACTTTGTTCTTTAATCAGTGTAACAAACCCATAGGCTTTATTCTCACATTGCTGGATTTATTTGTTCTGAAACACGGGCCTTAATTCCCAGATATTTGATGTGTTTTTGAGTAAAGGGAAACATCTGTTAATGTTTAATGTTCAGTTATGATTGACATTTGAAAGAGTTTGATATGTTGAAGTTTTGATCGTTATATTGAGCAGAAGATTAGGGTTTATGGTTATGAATAACTGCATATATTAATACTCTGAAACATGTTTCTTTGTTCATTGAGCAATAACTTTGCTAAATTGATAGTCCAGTACAAGTTTGTTTCTGTGCAAAAATATTTTAATGATATAATATAACTACTTCACATACTTTTGAGACTCAACCTAAAATAAAATAAAAAGCTGATTTCACTAAAAACATTAAATTAATTTAGAAAAAAAAATCATAGATTAAATCATTTAGGGAATTTTACATGATTTATTCAGGATTCCATAAAAACTTCATAAAGAAATATGGTAACAATATTACACATGATATTTTAAAGTAAATACCACAAAACATTATTTACAGTGTATACAACAAACATCTAATGCTCATGTGTCCCTTATAACAATTTAATAACTACAACTGTAATATTTATGATAATTCTCACATCTTTATGGGGCGGATATTAAAAATAGACTAATTGTTTGTCTGTGGTCTCTTTTTTTATCTTTATAAAAACTGTTTTCAATTAAGATGTTTAACTAAAAACACTATTTTATTGTGTTAGTCTTTAACATGTCAGTGATCAGCAATAAAGGCCTTAATTTTTAATCATCTTCCATATTTTCCCCATAAGAAGAGTTGAGATGAGTGTGTCGGGTTAAAGACTGTAACCGGTTTGAAGGGAGACATTGCCTTAATATGATATTTTTAATTTAGTCTCTCTCTCATATATTGCCCTTCTCTCTGTTCATCTTTTCTTCATGAACAATAAAGTCTTTCTGCTGAAGTGATCAGACGCTCCTCAGTGTTTCAGTGACACATTACATCAAATATTATATTCACAACTAAACTATGAGTTGGCATGATTATATCGTTACTTAAACCATGACTATTTTATTCAAATGATTCATAAATGAAGTGAGAAACTAAAGCTGAACCCCTGAAACAATGGTAAATCTGCAGATGTGTGTCTGGGTCGAAGCTCTTGTAAAAGACAATATATGGAAGTATAGAAATAAATACATTGGGTAAACTTATGGATTAAAATAACATTTTAAAAAATGATAATTTTCCATCTTAATTTTATAGATATGAGTTGTTAAGCTTGACAGTATATTCCCTGACTATAATACACCTAAAAGTATGAATAGAAACTATGATACTTTACTTACCATCTTCTGCACTGCTAAAGGAGCCTGAATGATGTCATTTCCATTAAATCACAAATGGGCATCTTATTAATTAATGATTTAGTCTAAATTATTATGGAGAATAGTTGGCCTGATGTTCAGACTGAGGGACATCACTTTATAGTCAGTTTTTATTAAATATATTTAATTTGAGAAATATATTTTCACAAGAAAGTAACAATTAAATTTACAATATTGCCTGAAAAAAATTGTTCAATATTTAGAAATTAGACATTTTATGAATATTATATTTATTGTAATAGGACATACCAAATTACTATGAAAAGCAGTTTTGGTGAACCACCATTTTAGAAAGTCTGGGGGACTTAATTGCAATATAGTACTATATTGTCTATCATCATTTTTTTTTTAATTTTATTGCTGTTGCGTTTAGAGCTTTCAAGAAGAGAATCTTGTGGGATCTGATATTGACAACGAGCCCGTTCCCTGTTCATCCCGACCAAGATCCAGGAGGGAGGGTGCGCCTAGAGGCCGAGGGAGACAAGGTCGGGGCAGGGGCGCAAGAGCCAGCACCAGCCGAGAGCGTGGAGAAGGCGGCCGTGGGAGAGGGGGAGGCAGCGGTCGGGCTAGAGGCCGAGGGAGACAAGGTCGGGGCAGGGGCGCAAGAGCCAGCACCAGCCGAGAGCGTGGAGAAGGCGGCCGTGGGAGAGGGGGAGGCAGCGGTCGGGCTAGAGGCCGAGGGAGACAAGGTCGGGGCAGGGGCGCAAGAGCCAGCACCAGCCGAGAGCGTGGAGAAGGCGGCCGTGGGAGAGGGGGAGGCAGCGGTCGGGCTAGAGGCCGAGGGAGACAAGGTCGGGGCAGGGGCGCAAGAGCCAGCACCAGCCGAGAGCGTGGAGAAGGCGGCCGTGGGAGAGGGGGAGGCAGCGGTCGGGCTAGAGGCCGTGGCAGTCTGCTCGCTGACCTGTCACGGGAGGACTTCAAAAGGGTTGAAGAGCTTCATAAAAAGAGGATGGCAATTGAGCAGGTATGTGTACATACATGACAGCTAACTTGTCATTTTTTTTGCAGAATACGTCTAACGCTAACTTACAAACTCTTTTAGTTCAAGCACTACTATTGTCATTGTAACATTTCTGGTCCAAGGGGTCAGACAGACAGTGTGAGACGTGATCTTTCCTTTTGTTATTGTAATGCTCCCTCATACATTGCGAGGCAGACAGTGTGCAACAGTGAACACACTAAAAAGTTTAATGAAAGTACTGCCTTATTTATTTTATTAGAATAAAGCTTGCACACATGAATTCATTTTGCCTGCTAGATGGTTTATGCGAAAGTTGTATGTGTCAAAGGGCTAATAAGAACATCGTCTAAGTGTGATTTTGTTTTAACAGGATAGGATAAAGAGTCTGACAATAGATGAGTGCCAACAACTTCTACAAAGATGCCTCACTCGTGAACCTAGTCTCATCTTTGACCTCATGAGTCTCACCCCTGATCCCCCTCAACCAGGACCTCCTCATCCACAGGCACCCAGCTGGTGTGTCTGTAGAAACTGCAGAAATATGGCAACACTGCTGGAACAGAAATGCTGTCAACAACAACCACAAAACTGCACATCACTGTTGCCACACATGGAGCTGTACATCTTGCAAGAGGTTGTACTGAGACTGGCCAGGTGAATCTGGAATGACCTTAGGGCAGAGGTGGACATCCAGGATACGGGAGAAAGTCACAGACAGTTCCGCTATGCTGCATATAGGAACTTTGTTGTCTGGCAATACGGTGTTCTGGGACCAGGATATAGAATTGTTATAGCTTCATGCTGTGTGTGGAAAATTAGAGATCGTTTCCCGGATCATCATGGCAATTACGTAGGCTTTATTCCGGCCAGAGTCTAAACCTATTGTGTACTCACAATAAATCTTCTTAATTGCTGTTTATTCTAAGATATCTCAGGAGCTATACTTGCACAGTAAAATTAGCTGGATCAATACATGTGTGTATTTGACACAAAAATTTTGCACCATTTACCTTTGTTGATATGCTGATAATAAAGTCTCTTCAAAACATATATTGTTTTTTCATGTACTTCATATGAGTTTCCCATACTTCTATAAAATATTTGTAAGTGGCTTTAGAAAGTTCACAAAGTACAATAGTTTATGTAGATTGTATGTGATAACTGTTTATAACTTACATGTGCCAATATAAATAAAATTTACCCCTTAGAAAACCATAAATACGAATAAATGTTTTGCACATTTTGTATTTTATTAGCTCTAATGTATAAATTATATACCGTTCTTTTATACATGGCATACATTCACCAGAAAATGTCAGATATGGCACAATGTGAACAGGGGAAATGTAAAAAGTATAGATACGGCCCCCTTTATATGTGTGAGATGGTTGACCTGTAAAAAAAACATAGGTTTACATATCATTAGGACTTTATAGGTATAAAAAGATATACCTTTTTAAAATAATTCTATCCTATGTAACAGCAGTGTACACTGTAGAGGTTTTAATTAAACAAAATAAGGCACTTGACTTGAATACAACTCACCTAGCCCTCGGCGGTCTTTCTTTTCCTTCAATTGTTGTACTGTTGGGGCAGGCCCACCAGACAACAGCCCCAGCCTTCGTGGATCATCAAGTGTAAGAGGCTGCTTTCCTGTCATCCTCTTAGGAGCCAACAGTCTTGAATGGAGAATGGCACTCTGTAGATCTGGGATGTACTTGTAGGTTTTTGGATTCTTGATGGTGTACAGCCGCCACATCTTAGATTTTCTTGTTAAAAATTTTGCCGTACCTCAGAGGTGTAAACAAAAACATGTCAATATTGCCATTGCATGCATAGAATCAATTATGTAGTGTAGGTAAACAGTTATAAGAAACTTACTGATGTGAGCCATCAGCATTTGTTCGTGCTCCTCGGTTTAGGTGGTAGTTATAATCAAGCCCTGCCAACAGGGTCCGAGCATAGTACACTGGTGGTTTGAAGCAGAAGCGCTTTGAGGCATACATAAGAATATGGTTATGGAATGACTCCAGGTCTGAGGTCGATCTATAAACAAACAATAAAGGAACAAATAAGACAATATTTGAAACCGGCATTTATGAAAATTTGATAAAGCAGCATTTTGGTGGTTTATAACATAATTGCATTCCTAAAATGTCTACCTGAAAGTGAGATACTTGGGTATGTTTTTCAACCAGCGTGCGTCATAAACGATCTTTTAGAGTCTTTCGTGTGCTGCAGAGCCCTTTGGAATCCAGTCTTTATTCCTGTCTTCCTCCAAAGACCCATGTCGACAGGCCCCAAAGTACCACTCATGTACGCCAGTCACATGATGCAGAACTCCTGTCCACAGATCCTGTAATAAAACATTTATGAATTGTAAATCATGTGTAATACAAAAAACATTTGACAAACCTCCTTTACACATTAGTTTACTCTAATTGCTTAGTAAGATATACAGTAAATAAAAACTTACGTTGAAAGCTTCAAACGTTTCTGCTTCCTTACAGCTGTACCAAAAGTGGTTGCAAATGTCTCTGTTCCAACTCAGAAGCAGGGAACAGTCCTTCTAATGTCCGGCCTAAAAAAAATTGTATAGGTATAAAATAATTAAATAATAAAATAATACCAGAGGATAAACACATATCAATAACAGTATACATGCAGCCAGAATCTTTTTACTAAGGTTCTTTGCACCATGCCAGATATCCAGGCTGTGTTTCACACCGCAGTCTTTGTATTGGCCACTGTCTGTAAAACATCAAAGTAGTATTATTATTCATTGAACAGCACACTTTTTTTTATTGAAGTAATAAAGTGCCTTTGTGATGGAATCCTTCACTGTGCATTTTTCAATTGGAAGAATAAGGAAGTCTAGCAGCATCTTTATAACGTCATGATAGACTATGGATGCGGGACGACCGATGACGTCTTCCTCTGTGAGGACCATAGGTGCGTCAGGTGGAGTAGTAAATTCATGGCTTTCATCTTCCTTATCTTCCGGATCATCGTGCACAGTCTCATCAAGGCCAATGACAGGATAATCCTCTAGCGACATTCCATTTGGGAGAGCAACACCAGACCTGCAAATGTAAAGAAAAATATATTTCACACATCACCCGGTAAACAAAAGCTTCTGCCTGCCACTCTGGTCCGAATTAACATTAGTCTGGTAGCTTTCCACACCAACACCTACAATGGGTTTTTACATATAGTTGATAACCCTAGCAGTTCCGTGGTTTTCGCATCTGTATTGCTTTCGGAGACTGATTGCAGGAAGAAGGTCTTTTTGGACATGCAACAAAGGTTTAGCCTCAATGAAAATCATACACTATATTGAACAAAATGTACAAGCATCACAGTCTTTCCATTTACAAAATGATAAAATAATAATTATAATAATAATAATAATAATACACATACCTAATGCAAATTTGCGGATCCAGATTTTCTGCTTCATCCACGTCAGCGGAGGTTTCCCAGGTCTCGTGTTCTTCTGAGAGCTCAACCTCCTCGGTCTCATCTTCTTCTGTGGATGACTGTGATTGTGTCTCTGTATCCGGAGTCCAAGTTTCATCCCATGTGTCATCATCCCAGTCAATCCTTTTGAATGAAGTTATTTTAGTGCCCCTTTCAGTACCATCACAAATAAAGACCCTAAAACAGTAAAACTTACATTGAATTTTGTAGATTGTTGAAGGCATATTCATCAATCTCAACTGCATTTACACTAGTTGAGGACCTAGAAAAAATATTCAGTAAATTACCCAATATAAAGCAAAAACAACTAAAGTTTAAAAAGAAAAAGGTATCTTCTCAGAAATCTACAATTGTATTTACCTTGCTTTCTCTTGTGAAACAGTTTTTCTTTCTTCCTCACTGCTACTACTGCTGGCCATTTTCTCAATTCCCTTCACAGAGAAATCTGCTTCTCTATAAATTACACACATATAGAAGATAGAATCTGTTGCTAATCCTTGTTGGAACAGTCACAAATACAAGACTTAGTTTCTACTGTAAATAATTTACCTTGATGATAAATATGATAATAACTTACCGATCAGACAGTGACTCCTCAATTGTGGACACAGCTGGTGGCTGGGGTCGGGCCCATTGAGTGTGTGTCAGCGGAATGGATGTTATTTTATCATAGCTTTAACAAATATTGAATTATACACACGTTAGTTGTTTGTTCTAACAAAGTACAAGCATAAAACATATTTTATATTTTAATGCACAGATATGCATCAAAGTAGATTGTTTGGAAGGGCATCCAAATTTGGGTAGTCACGTTTGGTGGCACAATTATGTTGCAAATTATAAACTAACTCAAAAACATTCATGCAAGACAAAATGTCAAATGCCCTTCCGTGTTTTATTTACTTATTATACTGATCGATTGAGTGACCGAGGACTCAAGACATGATATGCAATGGAGAAGTAGCTTGTTGCATTTGTGTAATAAATACTATGGTGGAATTATCGAAAATGAACACACAAGGTTTTAGAATATTTCAGCATGATACCATTTACCATTTGGTCATAAGGCTACTTTAGACAAATTGAGATGTTTACCGTGTCTACGCGGTGCATGACTTGTGCCAGGGCTAGCATCGCTAATCATAGCTTACCTTTTACTAGCAGTGATTTTAAATGGATTTCTGCAAATAGCATGACAAACTTTACCTGTCTAGTAGAATCTTCGCCAATGCGGCATCAGTGGGAAGCCCAACCTGTGTTTTTAGTGCACGCCAGCGTGTGAAATGTTCACCCAAAATCACTCTGGTCTTGTTTCGATGTTCAGCGGCCTGTCTCTTCTTTTCATACACTTCGTGTACACTTTTTCTTTTTCGACCCTCAGCCATTTTCAAAGGAATGGCTGAAACCGTAACTCACACATAATACACCTGAAAGTGTGCATGCGCAGAAAGCTAAAAATACATAGGGACGAGCACGTACGACGGCCTTACATAAACATATAACCAGAATGATTGACACTTAGGTGGACCAATAGTTTAGACTACCCACCCGGAAAAAGAAAATCCTCCGCTTTACCTTTAATGTTACTCAGGAAACAGGTCACAGGTTTAATTCGTTTGAAGTACTTGTACTAAATATTACGCTCTTAGATGTAAGAAAGAAATCCCTATTATCTCTAGCCTTGGCTACTGTATATAGACCTCCAGGGCCCTATGCTGATTTCCTAAAAGAGTTTGCAGAGTTTCTCTCAGATCTATTGGTCATTACCGATAAAGCAATAATTGTTGGAGATTTTAACATACACGTAGATAACACAAATGATGCGTTAGGGACTGCGTTTACAGATTTATTAAACTCTTTTGGGGTCAAGCAAAACGTCAGTGGTCCCACTCATCGTCTAAATCATACACTAGACTTAATTATATCATATGGAACCAATCCAACTGATATAGATATTATACCGCAAAGTGACAATCTCACTGATCATTACATGGTATCTTGTATAATACATACTGCTGAAATTTGTCATGTTGCGCCACGTTATAGACCAGGCAGAACAATCCTTCCAACCACTATAGATAGATTCTCAAATAGCTTACCTGATCTATCTCAGCTGCTCAGTGAACCCAAACAAACAGATGAACTAGAGGAAATGACTAGCAGTTTGAGCACCATTTTCTCTAGTACATTAGATATTGTTGCACCAATTAGATCAAAAAAGGTTAGAGAGAAAACTAAAGCACCTTGGTACAATAGTGCTACGCATGTTATCAGGAGAGAAACTCGTAATTTAGAGCGTAAATGGAAACAAACTAATTGAGAGGTCTTTAGAATCGCGTGGAAAGACAGTATGTCACGTTATAAAAAGGCTCTAAAAGCAGCCAGGGCTGAGCATCTCCACAAACTAATAGAAAATAACCAAAATAATCCAAGGTTTTTATTCAACACCGTGGCTAGACTAACAAATATACACACATCACCAGAGCAAAATATTCCGTTACAGTATAGTAGTAATGATTTTATGAACTACTTTAATGAGAAAATAGAAAGAATCCGTAACACAATTGTAAATGTACACTCTTTTATGGTGTCTTATGATTCAGCCTCAATTATCGCCCCTCTGGAACAACTACACTGCTTTACAACTATAGGACAGGAAGAGCTAAATAAACTTATCATTGCATCGAAACCAACAACATGTTTATTAGATCCAATACCCACTAAACTACTGAAAGAAGTGTTACCTGTAGTGGAAGAGCCTCTTCTCAATATAATTAACTCGTCTTTATTTTTAGGTCATGTTCCAAGAATATTCAAGCTGGCATTAATACAACCTCTCATTAAGAAACCGCAATTAGACCCAAATAACTTAGCAAATTACAGACCCATTTCAAATCTTCCATTTATGTCTAAAATACTAGAAAAAATTGTGTCCGCTCAATTGTGCTCTTTCTTGCAAGAAAATGAGATATATGAAAAATTCCAGTCAGGATTCAGACCGCATCATAGCACAGAAACTGCGCTAGTTAAAATTACAAATGATTTACTTTTAGCTTCTGACCAAGGCTGTATCTCAATACTAGTTCTACTCGATCTTAGCGCTGCGTTCGACACTATCGATCATAAAATACTCCTGGATCGACTACAAAACTACACTGGTGTTCAGGGACAGGCATTAAGCTGGTTTAGATCGTACTTATCAGACCGTTACCATTTTGTCTGTTTAAATGGGGAAAAATCGAAGATAACGTCAGTAGACTATGGAGTGCCGCAAGGATCGGTGTTAGGCCCTCTGCTATTCTCAATATATATGCTCCCACTTGGTAATATTATAAGAAAACATGGAATTAATTTCCACTGTTATGCTGATGACACTCAATTATATATTTCATCACGGCCAGATGAAAACACTAACTTATCAAATTTGACAGAGTGTCTCAAAGATATAAAATGCTGGATGACGCGTAATTTCCTGCTACTAAATTCAGATAAAACAACAAATTCAGAGGTATTACTTATTGGTCCAAAAAACTACCCACAAACTCACTTACAATACAACTTTAATATAGAAGGATGTCCTGTTACTTTATCCACTACAGTAAAAGACCTGGGTGTTATACTAGACCGCAACTTGTCTTTCGAAAATCATATTTCATATGTTACAAGAACAGCCTTTTTCCACCTTAGAAACATTACAAAGCTACGTAACATGCTATCTGTTTCTGATGTAGAAAAGTTAGTTCATGCATTCATGACCTCGAGACTAGATTATTGTAATGCTTTATTAGCTGGCTGTCCTGCATCCTCAATAAACAAGCTACAGTTAGTGAAAAATGCAGCTGCTAGAGTTCTTACTAGGTCAAGAAAATATGATCATATAACACCAATTTTATCATCTCTACACTGGTTACCTATCAAATTCCGTATCAATTACAAAGTACTATTACTGACCTATAAAGCCCTAAATGGTTTAGCTCCTGTGTATTTAATGGACCTTCTATCGCCCTACAATCCATCGCGTTCTTTAAGATCACTAAATTCGAGGCTTCTGGTCATTCCTAGGATATCTAAGTCCACTAGAGGAGGGAGGGCGTTCTCACATTTAGCTCCTAAACTCTGGAATAGCCTTCCTGATATTGTTCGAGGCTCTGAATCGCTGTCCCAGTTTAAAACTAGATTAAAGACGCATCTCTTTAGCCAAGCATTTACATAATGCTTACCTTTTATACCACTGCTGAATCAGATCAAATGCATTTAATATTATAAAACTTGAAGAGTCTGTAGGTTATTTGTATAGGTTGCATAGTATTTACAGTCATTACGTTCCTGTGTATATCAGAATCAGAATCAGAATCAGAAAGAGCTTTATTGCGTGAATGACGGGTGGTTGGGTAGATATTGTGTTTTGCGGTAGGTGGTATGCCATACGGAACCGTTGCCACTGAACCTGCTTTAACGACGACAGTGGGGCTCGACAGCCTTAGTCAAACGGGTCGGCGCGTATGGTTGGGCTGCGGAGAGATTGTGAGATTGTGGTTGGGTCTCAGCAGCAGGAGGGATGTAGAGGTCAGTAAGCAGGGCTGAGTTGAGTGGGGGACGGAGGGGGGTGACTCTGGGACGCAAGAATCACTGTCTTCATGTTTTCTATCATTTACGCCCGTGTTATGGAAATCATTATGAACAGCAGCTACGCTAATTATTTTCCCTTTTTGCTTTTCTGCTGTTATCTCGGGATGCGAGTCCCGAGAAAAACGGCGTTCGTCAGCTCCAGTTTGTATCCAGCCTTTCACGGAGACTTCAGATACCCCAATCACAAAGCCTGTGAAGAGAAGACTCAACACCGGCGATATGGACCCTCTATGGTGGACGGCACTGATCCTCAACAGCTCGTCTCAACACCGGCGTGATTACTTGGACTTCCAAAAGATGGAAATGGATAAATATTCTAAATGTTCCGATCCAATCTGCCTTGTAATGCTGCCCGAATCATAAATCATGCACTGTTCCTTCGTTGGCCAGAGGAGAACTGGCCCTCCGACTGAGTCTGGTTTCTCCCAAGGTTTTTTTCTCCATTCTGTCACCTGATGGAGTTTTGGTTCCTTGCCACTGTTGCCTTGGCTTTTGGCTTGCTTAGTTGGGGACATTTAATATTCAATAATATTATTGATCTGCCTTACTTAAGGTGGACGTTGACTCAATTTTCTTTTAGAAACAAACTCTGTTATACTATTTTCATGTTATCACTGTGAAGCTGCTTTGATACAATCTGTATTGTAAAAAGCGCTATATAAATAAAGGTGACTTGACTTGACTTGACTTACCTTTCCTTACCTTTCCACGTAGATATGTTCCTGCAGACGCCAACCTTGAGGGTGCCATCCGTGAGGTGCACATCTTCGCAGATGCCTCTGAGCAAGCTTATGGAGCTGTAGCCTACATGAGAACTGAGAACAAGGAAGGCCAGATCTACCTGTCTTTTATCCTTGCTTGTTCACGAGTAGCTCCAAGACGTCTGCATTCCATACCACGCCTGGAGCTTTGTGGAGCACTGGTTGCAGCGCAGCTGGCTCGTGTCCTTGAGAGGGAACTTACCTTGCAATGGCTCGAACTGTGTTGTGGTCAGACTCCACTACAGTACTAACCTGACTACACTCCCAGTCTTGCCGCTACAAGGTCTTCGTGGGCGCCAGAATAGCGGAGATACAGGAGTTAACAGAGAAGTGCACTTGGCGCTACGTGGACTCGGCGAACAATCCTGCTGATTATTTGACGAGAGGGAAGACCCTGGAGGCCCTAATAGATCCCAACCGATGGTCTCAAGGACCTCCCTTCCTTCTCCAGAACCCAGCCACCTGGCCAGAAAGACCCAGCACCGAGCCATTTGAGGACAGAGCAGAATTCCGGAAGGCCACCTTCTGTGGAATAACGGTTACCTCACCAATGTCGATCAGCAGGGATGACAAGGTGTACCACACCAGGCAGGAGCTCATAGATGCCACTGCTCAAGAAATCCTAGGACAAACCCCTTCCAGTTCACCGACTAATGCTGAAGAGTAACCGTCCTCTGCTAAGACTGCTTTACTTATGTACATGTTTTATCCCAAACAAAGAGCAACTTCCACATCCTGCTTCTTCGTTCAGAAAATCTGTGTGTTTGCCCTGTTCAAACTCCTCATTGACTAAGCCACATGAATGAGATGGACCATTAGTAGGGCAAGCGAATCGTTTTCCAGTGGCCTGTCGAAGTAGTTGTTCATCCGGATTACTTTGTGTGCTGGCCTTGTTTAAATGCCAATGTGTTGTCCCAAACAAAGAGCAACTTCCACATCCTGCTTGTTCGTTCAGA
Source organism: Siphateles boraxobius (assembly GCF_051911475.1). Lineage (NCBI taxonomy): Eukaryota > Metazoa > Chordata > Actinopteri > Cypriniformes > Leuciscidae > Siphateles > Siphateles boraxobius. The sequence goes on along the minus strand of NW_027509019.1, from coordinate 3,733,698 downwards.
AAATCTGTGTGTTTGTGTGTGCATGCCCTGTTCAAACTCCTCATTGACTAAGCCACGTGAATGAGATAGACAAATAGTAGGGCAAGCAAATCGTGTCCCAGTGGCCTGTCGAAGTAGTTGTTCATCCGGATTACTTTGTGTGCTGGCCTTGTTTAAATGCCAATGATGTTGTTGTCACTAAAGCCAAGGTCTTTCACAGCCCTGGTGGCCTAATGGATAAGGCACTGGCCTCCTAAGACAGGAATTGTGGGTTCGTTTCCGATCTGATGTGGATTACAGCAGAGTGGTGCAGCGGAAGCGTGCTGGGCCCATAACCCAGAGGTCGATGGATCGAAACCATCCTCTGCTAAGACTGCTTTACTTATGTACATGTTTTATCCCAAACACAGAGCAACTTCCACATCCTGCTTGTTCGTTCAGAAAATCTGTGAGTTTGTGTGTGTGTGCCCTGTTCAAATGCGTCATTGACTAAGCTACCTGAAGGACAATTAGTAGGGCAAGCGAATCGTGTCCCAGTGGCCTGTCGAAGTAGTCGTTCATCCAGATTACTTTGTGTGCTGGCCTTGTTTAAATGCCAATGATGTTGTTGTCACTAAAGCCAAGGTCTTTCACAGCCCCGGTGGCCTAATGGATAAGGCACTGGCCTCCTAAGCCAGGGATTGTGGGTTCGAGTCCCATCTGGGGTGGTTTACAGCAGAGTGGCGCAGCGGAAGCGTGCTGGGCCCATAACCCAGAGGTAGATGGATCGTAACCATCCTCTGCTAAGACTGCTTTACTTATGTACATGTTTTATCCCAATCAAAGACCAACTTCCACATCCTGATTGTTCTTTCAGAAAATCTGTGTGTTTGTGTGTGCATGCCCTGTTCAAACTCCTCATTGACTAAGCCACGTGAATGAGATAGACAAATAGTAGGGCAAGCAAATCGTGTCCCAGTGGCCTGTCGAAGTAGTTGTTCATCCGGATTACTTTGTGTGCTGGCCTTGTTTAAATGCCAATGATGTTGTTGTCCCTAAAGCCAAGGTCTTTCACAGCCCCGGTGGCCTAATGGATAAGGCACTGGCCTCCTAAGACAGGAATTGTGGGTCCGTTTCCGATCTGATGTGGATTACAGCAGAGTGGCGCAGCGGAAGCGTGCTGGGCCCATAACCCAGAGGTCGATGGATCGAAACCATCCTCTGCTAAGACTGCTTCACTTATGTATATGTTTTATCCCAAACAAAGAGCAACTTCCACATCCTGCTTGTTCGTTTCAGAAAATCTGTGAGTTTGTGCGTGTATACCCTGTTCAAATGCGTCACTGACTAAGCTACCTGAAGGACAATTAGTAGGGCAAGCGAATCTTGTCCCAATGGCCTGTCGAAGTAGTCGTTCATCCGGGTTACTTTGTGTGCTGGCCTTGTTTAAATGCCAATGATGTTGTTGTCACTAAAGCCAAGGTCTTTCACAGCCCCGGTGGCCTAATGGATAAGGCACTGGCCTCCTAAGCCAGGGATTGTGGGTTCGAGTCCCATCTGGGGTGGTTTACAGCAGAGTGGCGCAGCGGAAGCGTGCTGGGCCCATAACCCAGAGGTCGATGGATCGAAACCATCCTCTGCTAAGACTGCTTTATTTATGTACATGTTATATCCCAATCAAAGACCAACTTCCACATCCTGCTTGTTCGTTCAGAAAATCTGTGTGTTTGTGTGCGCATGCCCTGTTCAAACTCCTCATTGACTAAGCCACCTGAATGAGATGGACAATTAGTAGGGCAAGCGAATCGTGTCCCAGTGGCCTGTCGAAGTAGTTGTTCATCCGGATTACTTTGTGTGCTGGCCTTGTTTAAATGCCAATGTTGTTGTTGTCACTTAAGCCAAGGTCTTTCATAGCCCCGGTGGCCTAATGGATAAGGCACTGGACTCCTAAGACAGGAATTCTGGGTTCGTTTCCCATCTGGGGTGGTTTACAGCAGAGTGGCGCAGCGGAAGCCCGCTGGGCCCATAACCCAGAGGTCGATGGATCGAAACCATCCTCTGCTAAGACTGCTTCACTTATGTATATGTTTTATCCCAAACAAAGAGCAACTTCCACATCCTGCTTGTTCGTTCAGAAAATCTGTGGGTACTTCTCAATATCCTTCCTCGTCTCCTCGCTCCTCCGTCCTCCATCCTATGACCCGGAAACCAATCAAGCACAGCCATCTTGAAGGACATCTCAATTCTCTAATTGCACCGCGAGGAGTCGAGGATCGAGGAGTGAGGAGGCTTTCAGAGGAGTTATGAGCAAGGATACACAGGTGTATCCTATGCGGAAGTGTTTTATTGACTAAACGTGACGCACCTATACATTCTCCTCCCCCTTGACATGGGTCATAATAATTTGAATTTATACTTTACCTTTGCAGTTTATATAAACCACACATCTCACATATTTCAGGAGGGTATCTTGCTTTATTATTATTCATTATGAATTTCTTAAATAAACAAGTTTCAACAACATAAGGGAAGATCCTTTGAGCGCTACTGATGACGCTGTGAAGTGACATTCGAGTGAGCAAGTATTCCAATGCCAATGATGTTTTTGTCACTTATGTACATGTTTTATCCCAAACAAAGAGCAACTTCCACATCCTGCTTGTTCGTTTCAGAAAATCTGTGAGTTTGTGTGTGTATACCCTGTTCAAATGCGTCATTGACTAAGCTACCTGAAGGACAATTAGTAGGGCCAGCGAATCTTGTCCCAATGGCCTGTCGAAGTAGTCGTTCATCCGGATTACTTTGTGTGCTGGCCTTGTTTAAATGCCAATGATGTTGTTGTCACTAAAGCCAAGGTCTTTCACAGCCCCGGTGGCCTAATGGATAAGGCACTGGCCTCCTAAGCCAGGGATTGTGGGTTCGAGTCCCATCTGGGGTGGTTTACAGCAGATTGGCGCAGCGGAAGCGTGCTGGGCCCATAACCCAGAGGTCGATGGATCGAAACCATCCTCTCCTAAGACTGCTTCACTTATGTATATGTTTTATCCCAAACAAAGAGCAACTTCCACATCCTGCTTGTTCGTTCAGAAAATCTGTGAGTTTGTGTGTGTGTGCCCTGTTCAAATGCGTCATTGACTAAGCTACCTGAAGGACAATTAGTAGGGCAAGCGAATCGTGTCCCAGTGGCCTGCGGAAGTAGTCGTTCATCCAGATTACTTTTTGTGCTGGCCTTGTTTAAATGCCAATGATTTTGTTGTCACTAAAGCCAAGGTCTTTCACAGTTTTATCCCAAAAAAAGAGCAACTTCCACATCCTGCTAGTTCGTTCAGAACAATCTGGGTTGGTTTACAGCAGAGCGCCGCAGCGGAGGCGTGCTGGGCCCATGACCCAGAGGTCGATGGATCGAAACCATCCTCTGCTAAGACTGCTTTACTTATGTACATGTTTTATCCCAAACAAAGAGAGAAGTGGTTTTCAATCTTTCCGAAAAATAACTTTGCAGAGATCTTTGATGCCAGAAATAATTAGACTTTATTTTCGAACGCCGTTCCGTTCCATAGAACGGCGCTCTAACGCTCTGGCTCTCCGGCCCACTGGCCCTCTGGCCTTCCAGCGCGCTCCCGAGTATATTTTGGTTCAGAGTTATATACATAAATCTTCTTCCAAAGAAGGTAGCACACCCTATAGATAGTTTTGGGTAAAGGTCTTTTACCATGTGACTTCTCGGAATAGAATTTTCTGCAGCAAACAACATTCCATTCAAGGTCTTTCACATACACAGAGGAAATCCAAAGTCACAGACAGAAGAAATAATTGTGTCCAAATATATAGCTAAATTACTTGTTTTCTAAATAATAAAATCTTCAACAAGAGCAACTTCCACATCCTGCTTGTTTGTTCAGAAAATCTGTGTGTTTGCCCTGTTCAAACTCCTCATTGTCTAAGCCACCTGAATGAGATGGACAATTAGTAGGGCAAGCGAATCTTGTCCCAGTGGTCTGTCGAAGTAGTCGTTCATCCGGATTACTTTGTGTGCTGGCCTTGTTTAAATGCCAATGATGTTGTTGTCACTAAAGCCAAAGTAATGGGGGCACATGAACACAGGTCTTTCAGAGCCCCGGTGGCCTAATGGATAAGGCACTGGCCTCCTAAGACAGAAATTGCCTAAGACAACCCAGAGGTCGATGGATCGAAACCATCCTCTGCTAAGACTGCTTTACTTATGTACATGTTTTATCCCAAACAAAGAGCAACTTCCACATCCTGCTTGTTCGTTCAGAAAATCTGTCTGTTTGTGTGTGCATGCCCTGTTCAAACTCCTCATTGACTAAGTCACGTGAATGAGATGGACAATTAGTAGGGCAAGCGAATCGTGTCCCAGTGGCCTGTCTAAGTAATTGTTCATCCGGATTAATTTGTGTGCTGGCCTTGTTTACATGCCAATGATGTTTTTGTCACTTATGTACATGTTTTATCCCAAACAAAGAGCAACTTCCACATCCTGCTTGTTCGTTTCAGAAAATCTGTGAGTTTGTGTGTGTATACCCTGTTCAAATGATTCATTGACTAAGCTACCTGAAGGACAATTAGTAGGGCAAGCGAATCTTGTCCAAATGGCCTGTCGAAGTAGTCGTTCATCCGGATTACTTTGTGTGCTGGCCTTGTTTAAATGCCAATGATGTTGTTGTCACTAAAGCCAAGGTCTTTCACAGCCCTGGTGGCCTAATGGATAAGGCACTGGCCTCCTAAGCCAGGGATTTTGGGTTCGAGTCCCATCTGGGGTGGTTTACAGCAGAGTGGCGCAGCGGAAGCGTGCTGGGCCCATAACCCAGAGGTCGATGGATCGTAACCATCCTCTGCTAAGACTGCTTTACTTATGTACATGTTTTATCCCAATCAAAGACCAACTTCCACATCCTGCTTGTTCGTTCAGTAAATCTGTGTGTTTGTGTGTGCATGCCCTGTTCAAACTCCTCATTGACTAAGGCACCTGAATGAGATGGACAATTAGTAGGGCAAGCGAATCGTGTACCAGTGGCCTGTCAGGTAGTTGTTCATCCGGATTACTTTGTGTGCTGGCCTTGTTTAAATGCCAATGATGTTGTTGTCACTAAAGCCAAGGTCTTTCACAGCCCCGGTGGCCTAATGGATAAGGCACTGGCCTCCTAAGACAGGAATTGTGGGTCCGTTTCGGATCTGATGTGGTTTACAGCAGAGTGGCGCAGCGGAAGCGTGCTGGGCCCATAACCCAGAGGTCGATGGATCGAAACCATCCTCTGCTAAGACTGCTTCACTCATGTATATGTTTTATCCCAAACAAAGAGCAACTTCCACATCCTGCTTGTTCGTTTCAGAAAATCTGTGACTTTGTGCGTGTATACCCTGTTCAAATGCGTCACTGACTAAGCTACCTGAAGGACAATTAGTAGGGCAAGCGAATCTTGTCCCAATGGCCTGTCGAAGTAGTCGTTCATCCGGATTACTTTGTGTGCTGGCCTTGTTTAAATGCCAATGATGTTGTTGTCACTAAAGCCAAGGTCTTTCACAGCCCCGGTGGCCTTATGGATAAGGCACTGGCCTCCTAAGCCAGGGATTGTGGGTTCGAGTCCCATCTGGGGTGGTTTACAGCAGAGTGGCGCAGCGCAAGCGTGCTGGGCCCATAACCCAGAGGTCGATGGATCGAAACCATCCTCTGCTAAGACTGCTTCACTTATGTATATGTTTTATCCCAAACAAAGAGCAACTTCCACATCCTGCTTGTTCGTTCAGAAAATCTGTGGGTACTTCTCAATATCCTTCCTCGTCTCCTCGCTCCTCCGTCCTCCATCCTATGACCCGGAAACCAATCAAGCACAGCCATCTTGAAGGACATCTCAATTCTCTAATTGCACCGCGAGGAGTCGAGGATCGAGGAGTGAGGAGGCTTTCAGAGGAGTTATGAGCAAGGATACACAGGTGTATCCTATGCGGAAGTGTTTTATTGACTAAACGTGACGCACGTATACATTCTCCTCCCCCTTGACATGGGTCATAATAATTTGAATTTATACTTTACCTTTGCAGTTTATATAAACCACACATCTCACATATTTCAGGAGGGTATCTTGGTTTATTATTATTCATTATGAATTTCTTAAATAAACAAGCTTCAACAACATAAGGGAAGATCCTTTGAGCGATACTGATGACGCTGTGAAGTGACATTCGAGTGAGCAAGTATTCCAATGCCAATGATGTTTTTGTCACTTATGTACATGTTTTATCCCAAACAAAGAGCAACTTCCACATCCTGCTTGTTCGTTTCAGAAAATCTGTGAGTTTGTGTGTGTATACCCTGTTCAAATGCGTCATTGACTACGCTACCTGAAGGACAATTAGTAGGGCAAGCGAATCGTGTCCCAGTGGCCTGTCGAAGTAGTCGTTCATCCAGATTACTTTGTGTGCTGGCCTTGTTTAAATGCCAATGATGTTGTTGTCACTAAAGCCAAGGTCTTTCACAGCCCCGGTGGCCTAATGGATAAGGCACTGGCCTCCTAAGCCAGGGATTGTGGGTTCGAGTCCCATCTGGGGTGGTTTACAGCAGAGTGGTGCAGCGGAAGCGTGCTGGGCCCATTACCCAGAGGTCGATGGATCGAAACCATCCTCTGCTAAGACTGTTTTACTTATGTACATGTTTTATCCCAATCAAAGACCAACTTCCACATCCTGCTGGTTCGTTCAGAAAATCTGTGTGTTTGTGTCTGCATGCCCTGTTCAAACTCCTCATTGACTAAGGCACCTGAATGAGATGGACAATTAGTAGGGCAAGCGAATCGTGTCCCAGTGGCCTGTCGAAGTAGTTGTTCATCCGGATTACTTTGTGTGCTGGCCTTGTTTAAATGCCAATGATGTTGTTGTCACTAAAGCCAAGGTCTTTCACAGCCCCGGTGGCCTAATGGATAAGGCACTGGCCTCCTAAGACAGGAATTGTGGGTTCGTTTCCGATCTAATGTGTATTACAGCAGAGTGGCGCAGCGGAAGCGTGCTGGGCCCATAACCCAGAGGTCGATGGATCGAAACCATCCTCTGCTAAGAATGCTTTACTTATGGACATGTTTCATCCCAAACAAAGAGCAACTTCCACATCCTGCTTGTTCGTTCAGAAAATCTGTGGGTACTTCTCAATATCCTTCCTCGTCTCCTCGCTCCTCCGTCCTCCATCCTATGACCCGGAAACCAATCAAGCACAGCCATCTTGAAGGACATCTCAATTCTCTAATTGCACCGCGAGGAGTCGAGGATCGAGGAGTGAGGAGGCTTTCAGAGGAGTTATGAGCAAGGATACACAGGTGTATCCTATGCGGAAGTGTTTTATTGACTAAACGTGACGCACGTATACATTCTCCTCCCCCTTGACATGGGTCATAATAATTTGAATTTATACTTTACCTTTGCAGTTTATATAAACCACACATCTCACATATTTCAGGAGGGTATCTTGCTTTATTATTATTCATTATGAATTTCTTAAATAAACAAGCTTCAACAACATAAGGGAAGATCCTTTGAGCGCTACTGATGACGCTGTGAAGTGACATTCGAGTGAGCAAGTATTCCAATGCCAATGATGTTTTTGTCACTTATGTACATGTTTTATCCCAAACAAAGAGCAACTTCCACATCCTGCTTGTTCGTTTCAGAAAATCTGTGAGTTTGTGCGTGTATACCCTGTTCAAATGCGTCACTGACTAAGCTACCTGAAGGACAATTAGTAGGGCAAGCGAATCTTGTCCCAATGGCCTGTCGAAGTAGTCGTTCATCCGGATTACTTTGTGTGCTGGCCTTGTTTAAATGCCAATGATGTTGTTGTCACTAAAGCCAAGGTCTTTCACAGCCCCGGTGGCCTAATGGATAAGGCACTGGCCTCCTAAGCCAGGGATTGTCGGTCCTAGTCCCATCTGGGGTGGTTTACAGCAGAGTGGCGCAGCGGAAGCGTGCTGGGCCCATAACCCAGAGGTCGATGGATCGAAACCATCCTCTGCTAAGACTGCTTTATTTATGTACATGTTATATCCCAATCAAAGACCAACTTCCACATCCTGCTTGTTCGTTCAGAAAATCTGTGTGTTTGTGTGTGCATGCCCTGTTCAAACTCCTCATTGACTAAGCCACCTGAATGAGATGGACAATTAGTAGGGCAAGCGAATCGTGTCCCAGTGGCCTGTCGAAGTAGTTGTTCATCCGGATTACTTTGTGTGCTGGCCTTGTTTAAATGCCAATGTTGTTGTTGTCACTTAAGCCAAGGTCTTTCATAGCCCCGGTGGCCTAATGGATAAGGCACTGGCCTCCTAAGACAGGAATTGTGGGTTCGTTTCCGATCTGATGTGGATAACAGCAGAGTGGCGCAGCGGAAGCGTGCTGGGCCCATAACCCAGAGGTCGATGGATCGAAACCATCCTCTGCTAAGAATGCTTTACTTATGGACATGTTTTACCCAAACAAAGAGCAACCTCCACATCCTGCTTGTTCGTTCAGAAAATCTGTGTGTTTGTGTGTGCATGCCCTGTTCAAACTCCTCATAGACTAAGCCACGTGAATGAGATAGACAAATAGTAGGGCAAGCAAATCGTGTCCCAGTGGCCTGTCGAAGTAGTTGTTCATCCGGATTACTTTGTGTGCTGGCCTTGTTTAAATGCCAATGATGTTGTTGTCACTAAAGCCAAGGTCTTTCACAGCCCCGGTGGCCTAATGGATAAGGCACTGGCCTCCTAAGACAGGAATTGTAGGTTCGTTTCCGATCTGATGTGGCTTACAGCAGAGTGGCGCACTGGAAGCGTGCTTGGCCCATAACCCAGAGGTCGATGGATCGAAACCATCCTCTGCTAAGACTGCTTTACTTATGTACATGTTTTATCCCAAATACAGAGCAACTTCCACATCCTGCTTTTTCGTTCAGAAAATCTGTGAGTTTGTGTGTGTGTGCCCTGTTCAAATGCGTCATTGACTAAGCTACCTGAAGGACAATTAGTAGGGCAAGCGAATCGTGTCCCAGTGGCCTGTCGAAGTAGTCGTTCATCCAGATTACTTTGTGTGCTGGCCTTGTTTAAATGCCAATGATGTTGTTGTCACTAAAGCCAAGGTCTTTCACAGCCCCGGTGGCCTAATGGATAAGGCACTGGCCTCCTAAGCCAGGGATTGTGGGTTCGAGTCCCATCTGGGGTGGTTTACAGCAGAGTGGTGCAGCGGAAGCGTCCTGGACCCATTACCCAGAGGTCGATGGATCGAAACCATCCTCTGCTAAGACTGTTTTACTTATGTACATGTTTTATCCCAATCAAAGACCAACTTCCACATCCTGCTGGTTCGTTCAGAAAATCTGTGTGTTTGTGTCTGCATGCCCTGTTCAAACTCCTCATTGACTAAGGCACCTGAATGAGATGGACAATTAGTAGGGCAAGCGAATCGTGTCCCAGTGGCCTGTCGAAGTAGTTGTTCATCCGGATTACTTTGTGTGCTGGCCTTGTTTAAATGCCAATGATGTTGTTGTCACTAAAGCCAAGGTCTTTCACAGCCCCGGTGGCCTAATGGATAAGGCACTGGCCTCCTAAGACAGGAATTGTGGGTTCGTTTCCGATCTGATGTGTATTACAGCAGAGTGGCGCAGCGGAAGCGTGCTGGGCCCATAACCCAGAGGTCGATGGATCGAAACCATCCTCTGCTAAGAATGCTTTACTTATGGACATGTTTCATCCCAAACAAAGAGCAACTTCCACATCCTGCTTGTTCGTTCAGAAAATCTGTGGGTACTTCTCAATATCCTTCCTCGTCTCCTCGCTCCTCCGTCCTCCATCCTATGACCCGGAAACCAATCAAGCACAGCCATCTTGAAGGACATCTCAATTCTCTAATTGCACCGCGAGGAGTCGAGGATCGAGGAGTGAGGAGGCTTTCAGAGGAGTTATGAGCAAGGATACACAGGTGTATCCTATGCGGAAGTGTTTTATTGACTAAACGTGACGCACGTATACATTCTCCTCCCCCTTGACATGGGTCATAATAATTTGAATTTATACTTTACCTTTGCAGTTTATATAAACCACACATCTCACATATTTCAGGAGGGTATCTTGCTTTATTATTATTCATTATGAATTTCTTAAATAAACAAGCTTCAACAACATAAGGGAAGATCCTTTGAGCGCTACTGATGACGCTGTGAAGTGACATTCGAGTGAGCAAGTATTCCAATGCCAATGATGTTTTTGTCACTTATGTACATGTTTTATCCCAAACAAAGAGCAACTTCCACATCCTGCTTGTTCGTTTCAGAAAATCTGTGAGTTTGTGCGTGTATACCCTGTTCAAATGCGTCACTGACTAAGCTACCTGAAGGACAATTAGTAGGGCAAGCGAATCTTGTCCCAATGGCCTGTCGAAGTAGTCGTTCATCCGGATTACTTTGTGTGCTGGCCTTGTTTAAATGCCAATGATGTTGTTGTCACTAAAGCCAAGGTCTTTCACAGCCCCGGTGGCCTAATGGATAAGGCACTGGCCTCCTAAGCCAGGGATTGTGGGTCCTAGTCCCATCTGGGGTTGTTTACAGCAGAGTGGCGCAGCGGAAGCGTGCTGGGCCCATAACCCAGAGGTCGATGGATCGAAACCATCCTCTGCTAAGACTGCTTTATTTATGTACATGTTATATCCCAATCAAAGACCAACTTCCACATCCTGCTTGTTCGTTCAGAAAATCTGTGTGTTTGTGTGTGCATGCCCTGTTCAAACTCCTCATTGACTAAGCCACCTGAATGAGATGGACAATTAGTAGGGCAAGCGAATCGTGTCCCAGTGGCCTGTCGAAGTAGTTGTTCATCCGGATTACTTTGTGTGCTGGCCTTGTTTAAATGCCAATGTTGTTGTTGTCACTTAAGCCAAGGTCTTTCATAGCCCCGGTGGCCTAATGGATAAGGCACTGGCCTCCTAAGACAGGAATTGTGGGTTCGTTTCCGATCTGATGTGGATAACAGCAGAGTGGCGCAGCGGAAGCGTGCTGGGCCCATAACCCAGAGGTCGATGGATCGAAACCATCCTCTGCTAAGAATGCTTTACTTATGGACATGTTTTATCCCAAACAAAGAGCAACCTCCACATCCTGCTTGTTCGTTCAGAAAATCTGTGTGTTTGTGTGTGCATGCCCTGTTCAAACTCCTCATAGACTAAGCCACGTGAATGAGATAGACAAATAGTAGGGCAAGCAAATCGTGTCCCAGTGGCCTGTCGAAGTAGTTGTTCATCCGGATTACTTTGTGTGCTGGCCTTGTTTAAATGCCAATGATGTTGTTGTCACTAAAGCCAAGGTCTTTCACAGCCCCGGTGGCCTAATGGATAAGGCACTGGCCTCCTAAGACAGGAATTGTAGGTTCGTTTCCGATCTGATGTGGCTTACAGCAGAGTGGCGCACCGGAAGCGTGCTTGGCCCATAACCCAGAGGTCGATGGATCGAAACCATCCTCTGCTAAGACTGCTTTACTTATGTACATGTTTTATCCCAAATACAGAGCAACTTCCACATCCTGCTTTTTCGTTCAGAAAATCTGTGAGTTTGTGTGTGTGTGCCCTGTTCAAATGCGTCATTGACTAAGCTACCTGAAGGACAATTAGTAGGGCAAGCGAATCGTGTCCCAGTGGCCTGTCGAAGTAGTCGTTCATCCAGATTACTTTGTGTGCTGGCCTTGTTTAAATGCCAATGATGTTTTTGTCACTTATGTACATGTTTTATCCCAAACAAAGAGCAACTTCCACATCCTGCTTGTTCGTTTCAGAAAATCTGTGAGTTTGTGTGTGTATACCCTGTTCAAATGCGTCATTGACTAAGCTACCTGAAGGACAATTAGTAGGGCAAGCGAATCGTGTCCCAGTGGCCTGTCGAAGTAGTTGTTCATCCGGATTACTTTGTGTGCTGGCCTTGTTTAAATGCCAATGATGTTGTTGTCACTAAAGCCAAGGTCTTTCACAGCCCCGGTGGCCTAATGGATAAGGCACTGGCCTCCTAAGACAGGAATTGTGGGTTCGTTTCCGATCTGATGTGTATTACAGCAGAGTGGCGCAGCGGAAGCGTGCTGGGCCCATAACCCAGAGGTCGATGGATCGAAACCATCCTCTGCTAAGAATGCTTTACTTATGGACATGTTTCATCCCAAACAAAGAGCAACTTCCACATCCTGCTTGTTCGTTCAGAAAATCTGTGGGTACTTCTCAATATCCTTCCTCGTCTCCTCGCTCCTCCGTCCTCCATCCTATGACCCGGAAACCAATCAAGCACAGCCATCTTGAAGGACATCTCAATTCTCTAATTGCACCGCGAGGAGTCGAGGATCGAGGAGTGAGGAGGCTTTCAGAGGAGTTATGAGCAAGGATACACAGGTGTATTCTATGCGGAAGTGTTTTATTGACTAAACGTGACGCACGTATACATTCTCCTCCCCCTTGACATGGGTCATAATAATTTGAATTTATACTTTACCTTTGCAGTTTATATAAACCACACATCTCACATATTTCAGGAGGGTATCTTGCTTTATTATTATTCATTATGAATTTCTTAAATAAACAAGCTTCAACAACATAAGGGAAGATCCTTTGAGCGCTACTGATGACGCTGTGAAGTGACATTCGAGTGAGCAAGTATTCCAATGCCAATGATGTTTTTGTCACTTATGTACATGTTTTATCCCAAACAAAGAGCAACTTCCACATCCTGCTTGTTCGTTTCAGAAAATCTGTGAGTTTGTGCGTGTATACCCCTTTTCAAATGCGTCACTGACTAAGCTACCTGAAGGACAATTAGTAGGGCAAGCGAATCTTGTCCCAATGGCCTGTCGAAGTAGTCGTTCATCCGGATTACTTTGTGTGCTGGCCTTGTTTAAATGCCAATGATGTTGTTGTCACTAAAGCCAAGGTCTTTCACAGCCCCGGTGGCCTAATGGATAAGGCACTGGCCTCCTAAGCCAGGGATTGTGGGTCCTAGTCCCATCTGGGGTGGTTTACAGCAGAGTGGCGCAGCGGAAGCGTGCTGGGCCCATAACCCAGAGGTCGATGGATCGAAACCATCCTCTGCTAAGACTGCTTTATATATGTACATGTTATATCCCAATCAAAGACCAACTTCCACATCCTGCTTGTTCGTTCAGAAAATCTGTGTGTTTGTGTGTGCATGCCCTGTTCAAACTCCTCATTGACTAAGCCACCTGAATGAGATGGACAATTAGTAGGGCAAGCGAATCGTGTCCCAGTGGCCTGTCGAAGTAGTTGTTCATCCGGATTACTTTGTGTGCTGGCCTTGTTTAAATGCCAATGTTGTTGTTGTCACTTAAGCCAAGGTCTTTCATAGCCCCGGTGGCCTAATGGATAAGGCACTGGCCTCCTAAGACAGGAATTGTGGGTTCGTTTCCGATCTGATGTGGATAACAGCAGAGTGGCGCAGCGGAAGCGTGCTGGGCCCATAACCCAGAGGTCGATGGATCGAAACCATCCTCTGCTAAGAATGCTTTACTTATGGACATGTTTTATCCCAAACAAAGAGCAACCTCCACATCCTGCTTGTTCGTTCAGAAAATCTGTGTGTTTGTGTGTGCATGCCCTGTTCAAACTCCTCATAGACTAAGCCACGTGAATGAGATAGACAAATAGTAGGGCAAGCAAATCGTGTCCCAGTGGCCTGTCGAAGTAGTTGTTCATCCGGATTACTTTGTGTGCTGGCCTTGTTTAAATGCCAATGATGTTGTTGTCACTAAAGCCAAGGTCTTTCACAGCCCCGGTGGCCTAATGGATAAGGCACTGGCCTCCTAAGACAGGAATTGTAGGTTCGTTTCCGATCTGATGTGGCTTACAGCAGAGTGGCGCACCGGAAGCGTGCTGGGCCCATAACCCAGAGGTCGATGGATCGAAACCATCCTCTGCTAAGACTGCTTTACTTATGTACATGTTTTATCCCAAATACAGAGCAACTTCCACATCCTGCTTTTTCGTTCAGAAAATCTGTGAGTTTGTGTGTGTGTGCCCTGTTCAAATGCGTCATTGACTAAGCTACCTGAAGGACAATTAGTAGGGCAAGCGAATCGTGTCCCAGTGGCCTGTCGAAGTAGTCGTTCATCCAGATTACTTTGTGTGCTGGCCTTGTTTAAATGCCAATGATGTTTTTGTCACTTATGTACATGTTTTATCCCAAACAAAGAGCAACTTCCACATCCTGCTTGTTCGTTTCAGAAAATCTGTGAGTTTGTGTGTGTATACCCTGTTCAAATGCGTCATTGACTAAGCTACCTGAAGGACAATTAGTAGGGCAAGCGAATCGTGTCCCAGTGGCCTGTCGAAGTAGTCGTTCATCCAGATTACTTTGTGTGCTGGCCTTGTTTAAATGCCAATGATGTTGTTGTCACTAAAGCCAAGGTCTTTCACAGCCCCGGTGGCCTAATGGATAAGGCACTGGCCTCCTAAGCCAGGGATTGTGGGTTCGAGTCCCATCTGGGGTGGTTTACAGCAGAGTGGTGCAGCGGAAGCGTGCTGGGCCCATTACCCAGAGGTCGATGGATCGAAACCATCCTCTGCTAAGACTGCTTTACTTATGTACATGTTTTATCCCAATCAAAGACCAACTTCCACATCCTGCTGGTTCGTTCAGAAAATCTGTGTGTTTGTGTGTGCATGCCCTGCTCAAACTCCTCATTGACTAAGGCACCTGAATGAGATGGACAATTAGTAGGGCAAGCGAATCGTGTCCCAGTGGCCTGTCGAAGTAGTTGTTCATCCGGATTACTTTGTGTGCTGGCCTTGTTTAAATGCCAATGATGTTGTTGTCACTAAAGCCAAGGTCTTTCACAGCCCCGGTGGCCTAATGGATAAGGCACTGGCCTCCTAAGACAGGAATTGTGGGTTCGTTTCCGATCTGATGTGTATTACAGCAGAGTGGCGCAGCGGAAGCGTGCTGGGCCCATAACCCAGAGGTCGATGGATCGAAACCATCCTCTGCTAAGAATGCTTTACTTATGGACATGTTTCATCCCAAACAAAGAGCAACTTCCACATCCTGCTTGTTCGTTCAGAAAATCTGTGGGTACTTCTCAATATCCTTCCTCGTCTCCTCGCTCCTCCGTCCTCCATCCTATGACCCGGAAACCGATCAAGCACAGCCATCTTGAAGGACATCTCAATTCTCTAATTGCACCGCGAGGAGTCGAGGATCGAGGAGTGAGGAGGCTTTCAGAGGAGTTATGAGCAAGGATACACAGGTGTATCCTATGCGGAAGTGTTTTATTGACTAAACGTGACGCACGTATACATTCTCCTCCCCCTTGACATCGGTCATAATAATTTGAATTTATACTTTACCTTTGCAGTTTATATAAACCACACATCTCACATATTTCAGGAGGGTATCTTGCTTTATTATTATTCATTATGAATTTCTTAAATAAACAAGCTTCAACAACATAAGGGAAGATCCTTTGAGCGCTACTGATGACGCTGTGAGGTGACATTTGAGTGAGCAAGTATTCCAATGCCAATGATGTTTTTGTCACTTATGTACATGTTTTATCCCAAACAAAGAGCAACTTCCACATCCTGCTTGTTCGTTTCAGAAAATCTGTGAGTTTGTGTGTGTATACCCTGTTCAAATGCGTCATTGACTAAGCTACCTGATGGACAATTAGTAGGGCAAGCGAATCTTGTCCCAATGGCCTGTCGAAGTAGTCGTTCATCCGGATTACTTTGTGTGCTGGCGTTGTTTAAATGCCATTGATGTTGTTGTCACTAAAGCCAAGGTCTTTCACAGCCCCGGTGGCCTAATGGATAAGGCACTGGCCTCCTAAGCCAGGGATTGTGGGTTCGAGTCCCATCTGGGGTGGTTTACAGCAGAGTGGCGCAGCGGAAGCGTGCTGGGCCCATAACCCAGAGGTCGATGGATCGTAACCATCCTCTGCTAAGACTGCTTTACTTATGTACATGTTTTATCCCAATCAAAGACCAACTTCCACATCCTGCTTGTTCTTTCAGAAAATCTGTGTGTTTGTGTGTGCATGCCCTGTTCAAACTCCTCATTGACTAAGCCACGTGAATGAGATGGACAAATAGTAGGGCAAGCAAATCGTGTCCCAGTGGCCTGTCGAAGTAGTTGTTCATCCGGATTACTTTGTGTGCTGGCCTTGTTTAAATGCCAATGATGTTGTTGTCACTAAAGCCAAGGTCTTTCACAGCCCCGGTGGCCTAATGGATAAGGCACTGGCCTCCTAAGACAGGAATTGTGGGTTTGTTTCCGATCTGATGTGGATTACAGCAGAGTGGCGCAGCGGAAGCGTGCTGGGCCCATAACCCAGAGGTCGATGGATCGAAACCATCCTCTGCTAAGACTGCTTCACTTATGTATATGTTTCATCCCAAACAAAGAGCAACTTCCACATCCTGCTTGTTCGTTCAGAAAATCTGTGAGTTTGTGTGTGTGTGCCCTGTTCAAATGCGTCATTGACTAAGCTACCTGAAGGACAATTAGTAGGGCAAGCGATTCGTGTCCCAGTGGCCTGTCGAAGTAGTCGTTCATCCAGATTACTTTGTGTGCTGGCCTTGTTTAAATGCCAATGATGTTGTTGTCACTAAAGCCAAGGTCTTTCACAGTTTTATCCCAAAAAAAGAGCAACTTCCACATCCTGCTAGTTTGTTCAGAACAATCTGGGTTGGTTTACAGCAGAATGCGGCAGCGGAGGCGTGCTGGGCCCATGACCCAGAGGTCGATGGATCGAAACCATCCTCTGCTAAGACTGCTTTACTTATGTACATGTTTTATCCCAATCAAAGACCAACTTCCACATCCTGCTTGTTCTTTCAGAAAATCTGTGTGTTTGTGTGTGCATGCCCTGTTCAAACTCCTCATTGACTAAGCCACGTGAATGAGATAGACAAATAGTAGGGCAAGCAAATCGTGTCCCAGTGGCCTGTCGAAGTAGTTGTTCATCCGGATTACTTTGTGTGCTGGCCTTGTTTAAATGCCAATGATGTTGTTGTCACTAAAGCCAAGGTCTTTCACAGCCCCGGTGGCCTAATGGATAAGGCACTGGCCTCCTAAGCCAGGGATTGTGGGTTCGAGTCCCATCTGGGGTGGTTTACAGCAGAGTGGCGCAGCGGAAGCGTGCTGGGCCCATAACCCAGAGGTCGATGGATCGTAACCATCCTCTGCTAAGACTGCTTTACTTATGTACATGTTTTATCCCAATCAAAGACCAACTTCCACATCCTGCTTGTTCTTTCAGAAAATCTGTGTGTTTGTGTGTGCATGCCCTGTTCAAACTCCTCATTGACTAAGCCACGTGAATGAGATGGACAAATAGTAGGGCAAGCGAATCGTGTCCCAGTGGCCTGTCAGGTAGTTGTTCATCACTAAAGCCAAGGTCTTTCACAGCCCTGGTGGCCTAATGGATAAGGCACTGGCCTCCTAAGACAGGAATTGTGGGTCCGTTTCCGATCTGATGAGGATTAAAGCAGAGTGGCGCAGCGGAAGCGTGCTGGGCCCATAACCCAGAGGTCGATGGATCGAAACCATCCTCTGCTAAGACTGCTTCACATATGTATATGTTTTATCGCAAACAAAGAGCAACTTCCACATCCTGCTTGTTCGTTTCAGAAAATCTGTGAGTTTGTGCGTGTATACCCTGTTCAAATGCGTCACTGACTAAGCTACCTGAAGGACAATTAGTAGGGCAAGCGAATCGTGTCCCAGTGGCCTGTCGAAGTAGTTGTTCATCCGGATTACTTTGTGTGCTGGCCTTGTTTAAATGCCAATGTTGTTGTTGTCACTTAAGCCAAGGTCTTTCATAGCCCCGGTGGCCTAATGGATAAGGCACTGGCCTCCTAAGACAGGAATTGTGGGTTCGTTTCCGATCTGATGTGCATAACAGCAGAGTGGCGCAGCGGAAGCGTGCTGGGCCCATAACCCAGAGGTCGATGGATCGAAACCATCCTCTGCTAAGAATGCTTCACTTATGGACATGTTTCATCCCAAACAAAGAGCAACTTCCACATCCTGCTTGTTCGTTCAGAAAATCTGTGTGTTTGTGTGTGCATGCCCTGTTCAAACTCCTCATAGACTAAGCCACGTGAATGAGATAGACAAATAGTAGGGCAAGCAAATCGTGTCCCAGTGGCCTGTCGAAGTAGTTGTTCATCCGGATTACTTCGTGTGCTGGCCTTGTTTAAATGCCAATGATGTTGTTGTCACTAAAGCCAAGGTCTTTCCCAGCCCCGGTGGCCTAATGGATAAGGTACTGGTCTCCTAAGACAGGAATTGTGGGTTCGTTTCCAATCTGATGTGGATTACAGCAGAGTGGCGCAGCGGAAGTGTGCTGGGCCCATAACCCAGAGGTCGATGGATCGAATCCATCCTCTGCTAAGACTGCTTCACATATGTATATGTTTTATCCCAAATAAAGAGCAACTTCCACATCCTGCTTGTTCGTTCAGAAAATCTGTGAGTTTGTGTGTGTGTGCCCTGTTCAAATGCGTCATTGACTAAGCTACCTGAAGGACAATTAGTAGGGCAAGCGAATCGTGTCCCAGTGGCCTGTCGAAGTAGTCGTTCATCCAGATTACTTTGTGTGCTGGCCTTGTTTAAATGCCAATGATGTTGTTGTCACTAAAGCCAAGGTCTTTCACAGTTTTATCCCAAAAAAAGAGCAACTTCCACATCCTGCTATTCGTTCAGAACAATCTGGGTTGGTTTACAGCAGAGTGCCGCAGCGGAGGCGTGCTGGGCCCATGACCCAGAGGTCGATGGATCGAAACCATCCTCTGCTAAGACTGCTTTACTTATGTACATGTTTTATCCCAAACAAAGAGTGAAGTGGTTTTCAATCTTTCCGAAAAATAACTTCGCAGAGATCTTTGATGCCAGAAATAATTAGACTTTATTTTCGAACGCCGTTCCGTTCCATAGAACGGCGCTCTAACGCTCTGGCTCTCCGGCCCACTGGCCCTCTGGCCTTCCAGCGCGCTCCCGAGTATATTTTGGTTCAGAGTTATATACATAAATCTTCTTCCAAAGAAGGTAGCACACCCTATAGATAGTTTTGGGTAAAGGTCTTTTACCATGTGACTTCTCGGAATAGAATTTTCTGCAGCAAACAACATTCCATTCAAGGTCTTTCACATACACAGAGGAAATCCAAAGTCACAGACAGAAGAAATAATTGTGTCCAAATATATAGCTAAATTGTTTTCTAAATAATAAAATCTTCAACAAGAGCAACTTCCACATCCTGCTTGTTTGTTCAGAAAATCTGTGTGTTTGCCCTGTTCAAACTCCTCATTGTCTAAGCCACCTGAATGAGATGGACAATTAGTAGGGCGAGCGAATCTTGTCCCAGTGGCCTGTCGAAGTAGTCGTTCATCCGGATTACTTTGTGTGCTGGCCTTGTTTAAATGCCAATGATGTTGTTGTCACTAAAGCCAAAGTAATGGGGGCACATGAACACAGGTCTTTCAGAGCCCCGGTGGCCTAATGGATAAGGCACTGGCCTCCTAAGACAGAAATTGCCTAACACAACCCAGAGGTCGATGGATCGAAACCATCCTCTGCTAAGACTGCTTTACTTATGTACATGTTTTATCCCAAACAAAGAGCAACTTCCACATCCTGCTTGTTCGTTCAGAAAATCTGTCTGTTTGTGTGTGCATGCCCTGTTCAAACTCCTCATTGACTAAGTCACGTGAATGAGATGGACAATTAGTAGGGCAAGCGAATCGTGTCCCAGTGGCCTGTCTAAGTAATTGTTCATCCGGATTAATTTGTGTGCTGGCCTTGTTTAAATGCCAATGATGTTTTTGTCACTTATGTACATGTTTTATCCCAAACAAAGAGCAACTTCCACATCCTGCTTGTTCGTTTCAGAAAATCTGTGAGTTTGTGTGTGTATACCCTGTTCAAATGCGTCATTGACTAAGCTACCTGAAGGACAATTAGTAGGGCAAGCGAATCTTGTCCCAATGGCCTGTCGAAGTAGTCGTTCATCCGGATTACTTTGTGTGCTGGCCTTGTTTAAATGCCAATGATATTGTTGTCACTAAAGCCAAGGTCTTTCACAGCCCTGGTGGCCTAATGGATAAGGCACTGGCCTCCTAAGCCAGGGATTGTGGGTTCGAGTCCCATCTGGGGTGGTTTACAGCAGAGTGGCGAAGCGTACTGGGCCCATAACCCAGAGGTCAATGGATCGTAACCATCCTCTGCTAAGACTGCTTTACTTATGTACATGTTTTATCCCAATCAAAGACCAACTTCCACATCCTGCTTGTTCGTTCAGTAAATCTGTGTGTTTGTGTGTGCATGCCCTGTTCAAACTCCTCATTGACTAAGGCACCTGAATGAGATGGACAATTAGTAGGGCAAGCGAATCGTGTCCCAGTGGCCTGTCAGGTAGTTGTTCATCCGGATTACTTTGTGTGCTGGCCTTGTTTAAATGCCAATGATGTTGTTGTCACTAAAGCCAAGGTCTTTCACAGCCCCGGTGGCCTAATGGATAAGGCACTGGCCTCCTAAGACAGGAATTGTGGGTCCGTTTCCGATCTGATGTGGATTACAGCAGAGTGGCGCAGCGGAAGCGTGCTGGGCCCATAACCCAGAGGTCGATGGATCGAAACCATCCTCTGCTAAGACTGCTTCACTTATGTATATGTTTTATCCCAAACAAAGAGCAACTTCCACATCCTGCTTGTTCGTTTCAGAAAATCTGTGAGTTTGTGCGTGTATACCCTGTTCAAATGCGTCACTGACTAAGCTACCTGAAGGACAATTAGTAGGGCAAGCGAATCTTGTCCCAATGGCCTGTCGAAGTAGTCGTTCATCCGGATTAGTTTGTGTGCTGGCCTTGTTTAAATGCCAATGATGTTGTTGTCACTAAAGCCAAGGTCTTTCACAGCCCCGGTGGCCTAATGGATAAGGCACTGGCCTCCTAAGCCAGGGATTGTGGGTCCTAGTCCCATCTGGGGTGGTTTACAGCAGAGTGGCGCAGCGGAAGCGTGCTGGGCCCATAACCCAGAGGTCGATGGATCGAAACCATCCTCTGCTAAGACTGCTTTATTTATGTACATGTTTTATCCCAATCAAAGACCAACTTCCACATCCTGCTTGTTTGTTCAGAAAATCTGTGTGTTTGTGTGCGCATGCCCTGTTCAAACTCCTCATTGACTAAGCCACCTGAATGAGATGGACAATTAGTAGGGCAAGCGAATCGTGTCCCAGTGGCCTGTCGAAGTAGTTGTTCATCCGGATTACTTTGTGTGCTGGCCTTGTTTAAATGCCGATGTTGTTGTTGTCACTTAAGCCAAGGTCTTTCATAGCCCCGGTGGCCTAATGGATAAGGCACTGGCCTCCTAAGACAGGAATTGTGGGTTCGTTTCCGATCTGATGTGGATAACAGCAGAGTGGCGCAGCGGAAGTGTGCTGGGCCCATAACCCAGAGGTCGATGGATCGAAACCATCCTCTGCTAAGAATGCTTTACTTATGGACATGTTTCATCCCAAACAAAGAGCAACTTCCACATCCTGCTTGTTCGTTCAGAAAATCTGTGTGTTTGTGTGTGCATGCCCTGTTCAAACTCCTCATAGACTAAGCCACGTGAATGAGATAGACAAATAGTAGGGCAAGCAAATCGTGTCCCAGTGGCCTGTCGAAGTAGTTGTTCATCCGGATTACTTTGTGTGCTGGCCTTGTTTAAATGCCAATGATGTTGTTGTCACTAAAGCCAAGGTCTTTCACAGCCCCGGTGGCCTAATGGATAAGGCACTGGCCTCCTAAGACAGGAATTGTGGGTTCGTTTCCGATCTGATGTGGTTTACAGCAGAGTGGCGCAGCGGAAGCGTGCTGGGCCCATAACCCAGAGGTCGATGGATCGAAACCATCCTCTGCTAAGACTGCTTCACTTATGTATATATTTTATCCCAAACAAAGAGCAACTTCCACATCCTGCTTGTTCGTTCAGAAAATCTGTGGGTACTTCTCAATATCCTTCCTCGTCTCCTCGCTCCTCCGTCCTCCATCCTATGACCCGGAAACCAATCAAGCACAGCCATCTTGAAGGACATCTCAATTCTCTAATTGCACCGCGAGGAGTCGAGGATCGAGGAGTGAGGAGGCTTTCAGAGGAGTTATGAGCAAGGATACACAGGTGTATCCTATGCGGAAGTGTTTTATTGACTAAACGTGACGCACGTATACATTCTCCTCCCCCTTGACATCGGTCATAATAATTTGAATTTATACTTTAACTTTGCAGTTTTGTAGCGACTGACCGAATCCTGTTTTCCTTTCACTACTGAACAAATATGAACACATATATGTTTAATTCACAAAACCTTGAATCATGTGAAATGGTGCCCCAATGTCTGCCAGCAGGTCATTGATTAACTCCATTTATGACGCATTGCGCAATCAAGAAACAGGTCCCCGTTGTTCTCGAAACCCTCACGTGGTGCACACCACGGATGGACAATATGCCCTAAGGATACACACACACACACCACACATACCCGCACACAAACGTCCTTTGTGTGCAACTTAGGATAGGAATGTCCTTAATGTATATAACACAGAATTGTATCTAACCTTCCTGTATGCATGCATATCTAATTAGTTTTGTCTTATTCTATAGATGTAATTGGAGACTGGTCTGTAACTTCAAATCTTAAGTGTATTTCTAAAGAAAGATTACCTAACAGTATCATCTTCTGTAACTCGCCCTCTTGCTAGGTCATAAAACTTTATGACCCCCAAAAGGAATTCCAAGGGAATCACAGCTCCCACTTGAATTCTGATAAAGAAAGAGGAATAGACTCTGCAATTATATATTTTCTATAAGTATAACCACTTAAGAAATGTATAAACATGAATTTGATCTTTCCTAGGTCATGGTAGCCGGTATTATGGCTTTATAGTCGTGTGAGTGAACATTAAATGTGTGTAATTCTGCATAGGAATGTAACTTTATGTTTCTTCTAATCTTTCCGGCCATTCTTGGTACCTGTTTGACCGTCTTGTTTTGACTAAACCAGTCATACATAGGATATTACAGTAAAATGTATTGTTCTGTGTGTACAATCTTTCTGGCTAGAAATGACAAAATTTTATAGCATCATCAATTATCCTGACAAGACAAAGAAGAACTTTTCCCGCTCGAGATGCTCTAAGATGATTGGTTCACATACGCGAAGCAGGCGTGAACCCCTCCTCTCTATAAGAAACTGACACAGGAGTTTCAAAAGAAGAGAGCACTTTCCCTGTGAGAGGTGTCCGGTCCCATGGCTCCTTAGGGAGCATTACACCGCGTTTCTTTTCTTTTCCTTTCTTTACTAAGTTTTATTTTCATTCTTTGCCTCTCCCTCCCGAGGGAGATGAACTCTGAACTATTTCCTTGGTAACTTCACGTTCGGTGAACCTTTAAAACTTCCCGCGAGTCTGCTCGCCCCGGAAGACACGAGAGAACAAGCCTATAGCGCCTAAGGACAAACACGCATACAACTCTGCGTTCTTCAGCTCACACAAAGAGAACCATACGCATTCGCAAGTATAGGTTATTGATTTGATTTGATTGATGTGATTTCTTGTTGCCTCTCTAAGGGTTATTGTCTGTGATTTTTGCCATGCTGCGATCACCCCGGTGATCTCTCTCATCCTGACCGTTAGTTTCACTTTCTCATCCTCTATCTCTCTCTCTCTCTCTCTATATATATATATATATATGTATATATATTTCACTCTCTCTCTCTCTCTCACTCAATCTCTCTCTCTCTCACTCCCGTTGTTATTCGTTTGTCTCGTTAGTTTTACTGTTTATTGTACATACATGTATCCCGGGTTTAAATGTAGAATTCTGTATCCGTAGTTTCATTTTATTAAAACCATTATATTCTTGATTGCTAATTGTCTAACGTTCTCATTTTTACAAAGTCAATGAAGTGTTCGACCATTTTGCTACAAAGCTTTACAATTCGTTACTATTTCAGTAACCTAAATTTTATAATAACAAGAAGGTGATTTTTCATGGCCAGAAAATAGCTTTTTTGGAATTATAAGAAAGAGATACTTTTTGTTGAAAATTGATAAGTTAATCTTACGGCCGTTTGCTGGACAAACAGATTGTTCGATAACTAAATTAATTCCATTTAAGGTTATCTCATATAATCGATCTGTAATAAGACTATTGATATATTAAGGACGAACCATAACCCATTATGGTGATCATTCATATATACAATCGATCTATTTTCAGCTTCGATAATTTAACTGTAATATGCAATATATTAATCATTCATGATTAATTATTAAATTCCCTATATATAATTTGAGCTAATTTAATGTAAGACTCATTGTCGCTACAGTTTGGTGGAGATCGCGAGGCATTTCAAACTTTGTTTTATGAGCAAATTCAGTTTCAATCTATGAGTATATTGTGTATTAATATATATATATATATTTTTTTTTATGCGCACTCCAGCGAAAGTCGCGCAACGCAGTTCATATTATACCTGTCCCTGTAAAGACGAAGCAAACTCTTTGCAGCTGGTACATGTTAATATTATTTAAACGCCTGATTAAGACGAGAATCTCTTTCTCAGAGCAAGACGTAAATCTGATCGAGAGCGAGTTTCCTCTCTTCAGTGGTAAAAGGCCTTCCATAATGTCGTTATTGAATTCGTGGTTAACCCAGTGATATTCAACAAAAACGGTAAACTCCTGGTCAAAATTGGTTTAGCTACCCAATTAAAGATCTGATACATTTAAATATAAATCTAATACATAAAAATGTTTATGTGAGTAACAACAGACGGAAATTCCTGTTGTTTCACATCTGCGTGTTTTCACAGCGAAAAAATCCTGTTTCACGCTCTTGTGCAGTACAGCACCGAAAGATCCACAGAGATCTGCTTGTTTATTTGTGATTTATTGCAGGAATTCAGCGCACGACGCGAGCTGAAAGCTCTTAGTTTGAATCACATTAAAGTCGGTTGTAATTCCGCTTGCTAAACACCAGAGGGCGGCCTTTAAGTGTTTAGGAGTCTCGAATTACGCCCCGCCTTCTGACTTCAGCCTGCATGAGCGCAATTACGCCATCTTGTGGCCGTTTCAGATAATGCTCTCTTTACTGCTGAATTCATTTCCCTGTGAATTAAGGGAATTCATTTCCCTGTCTAAAATTCTCAAGAATTATTTGCATTTAGACCTTTGCTCGTGCGAATATTATTTTGTGTTAGACAAATTTTTCTGCTTTTGACTGGTACATTTACTTTGAGTTTGGTTCAAGACAAGATTTGAATTAAAACTTAAACTAAATCCCAGCACAGCCAGAGAGAGCCCAAGTCGGCTCACTCAACTCTCCTTGTCTCTCTGTCCAATTCTGTTTGAATTGCCTATTTCTACTTTTCTCTTTTTATAGTTATTGACGATACTTTACTGTTGTTGTTAATTATTATAAAATTTTATCCTGATTTCTCAATCTCCTTTCACGCTTATTTTAATTTGGTTTTAAACCAGTTTAAATTTACATCGTGTTTGCCTGTCAGTCACTGATATCCATGTGGAGGGAACAGCGCCACCCTGTGGCCTTTCCCCCTAAGTCGGTATCACGTTTTTCCTCCTTTCACTCTGTTTTGAATTGTGCATCTATCTCATCTTCCCCTTTTTGATTATTTTACAGTTATTAATGATACTTTACGGTGTTATTAGCTATTATAGGATATCATTCTGATTTCCCTTTTAATTCTTTCCTGCTTGTTTTAAGTTTTAAATTTAAACAAGTTTTGAATTTTGAATTTGAATCAAGTGTTCTGTTTACCCAGGCAAAGCACAGAGAAGGAATACGCCCCCTCGTGGTGAAAACCCACTACTGCGGCCTGCTTCTTCTATCTACAGTGTTTCAATCCTGTCTCTTTATATTTTGATTTTATTTTTCCTCTCTTTTGGGTTAGGTTATTTTGATAATTACCAACATTATCATAATTCCCTCTTTTTATTATTATTTAGTAAAACCTTCGACTCTTATTGCTACATAAATAATTACTCAATTTGGTTTAAACAAACAAGCCTTAATTCACTTTAAGCTTCCCTTGTTCATCCTTTTGTGTATCTATTGTAGTACTCCCTTGGTGATTTGAAGTCATCTCTGGTGGTGTTCCGGCCAGCAGGGTTGTCCGACCAGCGTTACCAACACCCTACTGTGCGTGAATCTCGGTTTCTTTTATCTCTGTCCGTCGTTGCGGCCCGCAGTGCTGACATCAGCAATTTGGCACTCCAAAGGTAGTCAACCAGTCCAGCCGACATAAAAGGCAATTTCTGGGACCAGTACCTAAACCGGGGCCTAAAAAGAGGCCACTCCTCCGGGAGGGTTCTGGGGAACAGCCCAATTTTGTAGTGTTGTCTGGCGGTTGACATCTTGGCTTTGCCGAGTTGTGTTTAAAGTCACAAAGGCTGTTTGGGAGGGCGCAACACGACACAGAGTAACGGAGGGCCGGGGACACCGCGGTTGAGTGTTTGGGAAGCGCCAGGGAGGTTGACCATGCCACTGGTTCTCACCGGAGTGGATTCAATTCACCGCAGGTAAACTAAATTTAATAAAAACCCATTCCACCTACTATGAGCCACAAAATACTAGATATCTCCCGGATATTTTAAGTGTTTGGCCCATCTCTTCTCCAAGCCACACTTTCTTAGGTTGCTATCTCGACAACCCCACTCACCCGTAGGCCCTATCTTAAACCCTATCAGCGGTAGTCGGCTTAGGCCTCCTTATTCTCCCTAACACTTCCGGTGTTAGTATTTATTCCAGTTCATTTCAGACCTATTCATTTTCATTGTTTCCTTTCACTCTGATCTCTTCTATCTCTGTGTTCTGTTGTGATTTGTTTCTTTCATTTCACTTAGAGACAGTAACCTGTGAGAGCCACCAAGGAAGCTAAATAATAGAATAGAGTGACAATTACTCAGCCGGTGTCATCACGTGACCCGCTAGGCTACTGCCTGTCAAATCTCTAGTTCGGGTCCTTCGTCGACCCAAATCAATTGGCTTCGCTAACTGTTTTACATCAGTTAGCCCCAAAATTCTTTGGTCTCTTTGTTTGTGTATGTTGTGTTCCTCTCGCCCACAGTGAGCCAGTATGTTCCTGTCCTACAGTCATGGTCGAGAGCCATGATGACCCCCTTCCTGCCCAAGGACGCCAGTGACCTGCAGCATCTGAGCCAAACGCAGCTGGACACCGCGCTGGACAAGCTGATAGCCCTGGATCCAACCCTGAGCTACAACTACAAAGACTGGGCCAGAATCGTTGGAGGCATCGCACACAACCTCGTCCCCCATGCAAGGCTCAGCGAACGGAGTAACATCGACCTGGAGCAACAAGCAGCAGCGCTTCTGCTTCAAGCGGAGGAGGCACGGAAGGACCAGGCCCGAACCCAGAGTCGCCTTGATCAGCTCCTCCTCGAGACCCAGAACCAGCGCGAGAAAGAGGACGACACAGATCCAGAGCTACAGAAAGAAGTAGAAAGACTTCAATATGCCCTGCAAGATCTTCGCCTCGACACAGACTACCGAGAACAGTTGGAAAGAGAAGCCAGAGTGGAACTCGAGGCAAAACTCCAACAAAATGACGCTCTCCTTGTAAGAGCAGAGACTGAACTAAAAGAAAGAGACGCTAAAGCCAAGGCCTGCAAAAACCACTTGCACGCAGCCCGAGCTGAAATCCACGAGCTTACTCAGCAGAGACACGATCTAAAAAAAACGAACTTGACATTGTTCACAGAGAGCTGAAACACTCTTATAGACTGCAGAATGACCGGGAAGGGGAAACGCACACCACAAAGTTTCCCCTAACCAGCCGGTCCGTACCTTTCAGCCACAAACTCAAAGCTGAAAGGGGGGGTTAAAAGCCCATTGCTCAAGATGTCACCAGCCAGCTTCCAGACAACCCCTGCCGCTAACCACGGCATGGCCCCCAAAGAACTCGACAAGCTGGCCAGAAACATCCCTACGTTCAATCCAGACCCTGCAGGAGGTGATGACATTCACTCTTATCTACAGGACATTGACTTTCACTTGCAAACTGTCGCCAACTTGACAGCTTGGGACAATTTGTATCTGTTAAGAATCACATCCAGCGGTGATGTGCGCAGCTTCCTAGACCGTCAAACAAAGACTGTCAAAACTGACTACCAGCAGCTGCGACCAGCTTTGATCCGAGCATTCTCTGATCCAGAATCAGACCAAGCCATCGCCATGAACCTCAAGCAGACAAGACTTGAATCTTCACAGACCTACTACGGCCGATTCCGACAAGCCTACTTCGGAGCACGGAACAAGCCAGGTATGGAAGAGGATTTCAACTTCAGAACTCTGTTTCTCCGAAATCTGCATCCCACAGTGAGTCATCACCTGGCCTGTTCACGGACCATGTCTGCCCAACAGCTACGAGACTTGGCCCACAAAGTGTATGTCAAGCAAAAGACTGTGTCCAACCAGACTGTAAAAAAACCACAAATCTATGTCTAAGCATAAGAACCGAAACCAACGCCCGGTCTGACTACCAACTGACTGAGCCAAGCACCCCGAACACTGGTCGTCAGCCAAAGACCACAGAGCTAACTGTCACATCACAAGGTGACAGCATCACCCAAGCTCCACAGCTGACAGCTGCACACCCTGAATGAGACAGCACACTTCCTCATTTCAGGTACCACTATCCCAAGGTACCAGAAAATTCTGTTTTGGCTATCTGCACCCGCAGACAGCCACACAAAACCGGTCCTAACCACCCATTGATCGTCAGACCTGCCCCAATGACAACATTCCTGGGCAACCTGGTCGAAAAGGGGGTGGGCCGGTAACTCCTCCTGAACATCACGTTGGAAAAGGAAGTGAGCAGGGAACACACAGCATCACATCTTACGGTGATCTCATCTCACCTTTTCAAAAAGACTCCAATTTCAAGCTAAGAGACAAGATCGAACTCTTACACCTCAAACTTGTGAACTGAACGTGCAATCCCACAGCCAGAACGACATCCGGCTCAAACAGGTAGCTCCCATCCACCTGACAATTGATTCCATGAATCTGATCCACCCAGTGCACACCTAAAAAATGAACACTTACCCACTTCTAATTGGCAAAGACGTGCTAGATCGCTTTGAACCGTTACTGGACTTGAAACAGCTCAAAGTCTGGGCTCAAGTACGAGAACTTGACCCCCTCCAGACACAGCCAGACGGTCGATCACAAAGGTCACGGGAACTCCAGCAAAACCAGACTTTCAAGTCACAGAGTTCACGGAAACTCCCAGAGCCAGCCATGAAGACACAGACTCAACACCAATTGTAGGTTCGAATCCGCTACCATGCACCTTACAGCTCACCAAAGACTCTGATTCCTTCTGCCCCAAGGTCACAACTGACCTGCAGTTGAATGATGTAACCACTACTGACTTTGTACTTGCACTATGGGCAGACAACTCAGCCATCAGTGTCTCACTATTCAATGCTCTCATTAAGACACACCAGACCTTCCTTCTGCCAGCAAGCGCACCCGTTTTCCTTTAAACACGTACCCATCAACCATGATGACGGCCAAAGGTGTCTTCGCTTTGAACCTGAACTGGAACCACCGGTGTCTGACCCATTACTTCCTGGTCCTTCCGGACCCGCCCCATGATTTCTACATTGAGGTAGACATCCTGACTCACCTCAAGGCTCATGTGGACATCATTAATGAGGTAGTGTGGGCCCCATTGACTTTACAGCCCCCTGTTGTTCCAACCAACACTGAGAACCTCCTGTCAGGTAAGACCATTCCTGAGGTTGGCACCCTAATCAACGAACAGGACACTGTGATACCAGCTTACACCAAAGGGGTCGCCGTCCGGCTCAACATGCGTTGTGGTCAAACCCTAAACCACACGCTGGGCTTCTTTCAACCTTCACCCGAATGTGTTGAACTTGGACTCACGCTGGAAGCCACACCCCTTACTGAAGTGTCATCGCGTGTAGTCTACATCCTTTTCAACAACTGCATGGCGATGGACACCACCATTCCAAAAGTCTATCGGGTGGGATGGCTAGTGAGCCACGACTTCCATGACTTTGAACTCACACTACCAATCATTGGGCCCATCCCATTGGCCCATGATCCAGCTGGAGCAAGAAATACCCAGAATCAGAGGAGCCACAATCTTCTCAACACTTGATGTGGCCTCTGGATTCTGGACCAGAAGACCAGCACAAGCTAGCATTCACGTTCGGCAACAGACAATTCACTTTCACCAGGTACCCGTTAGGCTATGCCAACTCACCTGCTGAGTTCAACATCTTCCTGAACAAAGCATGCCCAGATGCCAGAATGAGAGGTAACCTTATCTACGTTGATGATGTTCTCATGAAAAGCACAACAGTGGGTGACCACCTGAAAGAGATAGACTATGTTTTGAACCAATTATCCACTGCCGGCGCCAAGAACGCCCTCCACAAAGGACAGTGGTGTCGAACCAAAGTCAACTATGTGGCCCCACTCATCGGATCGAACCGCAGTCCAGCCGTATTCAAGCTGTTCAAAACATCAAGCCACCCACCAACATCTCAAGCTACAAGCTTTCTATGGGTGCGCAATTACTCACGGCAGTTCAGCGAAAGCTACTCAGACATTGCGAAACCTCTAACTGCCCTTCTGAAAACAGACTGCCCATTTGTATGGACAGAAGTTAAAGACAATGCCTTGAATGAGCTAAAACGACACTTATGCACAGCTCCATGTCTGGCTTACTCTGACCAACAAAAAGAGTTCTATCTAGAAGCTGGGTTCTCCAACCACTGTCCCAGTGCTGGCCTGTACCAAAGGCATGATCAAGACAAAGGAGTCGTTACATATGTCAGCAGGACACTTCTCCCACCAGAGACTAAATTCTCAGACTGTGAAAAAGCCCTGCTCTGCACTGTATGGGCCATCCAGAGATTCTCCAACTACGTTGGAGCCAGTGCATCCGAGATGGCGTGGTCACCAATTCACGCATAGCCACATGGTTAATGGCCCTCCAGGGGCGCAATGTTGAGGCACTTATGCTCAAAATCACAAGTGTGCGCTAGGCCACGGCCTGGCAGCCTGCCAAAACTGCTCTGATAACACACCAGCTGCGACGGTGAATGTAGAAGAACCCCAACAACAACAACTGACCTGTCACAGGTACTTTAAAGAGAATGGGTGTCAAGGTATGCCCACAGCCTACATCGATGGATATTCCTACCACCATGAGGGCACCCGTCAATCAGGTGCGGGCATGCTGTAGGTAAATGACATACCGTGCCCACCACAATACTTCAAATTGGGCCCGCAGTCATCACAATATGCTGAGGTAGCAGCCATCCTCATAACGCTGCACATCGCGTTGACACATAACATCAAAGAACTCCTTATGGGCACAGACTTTAACTATGCCAGACTCAGTTTCCCATACCAACTTCCAGGCTGGAAACAAAATGGCTGTAAGACTTCAAACCACATGCCTGTCACACACCAACACCGGTTCCAGGCATGCGATGACATCACAAGAACAAACAACATGATTGTCTACTGGAAAAAGGTGAAAGGACACTCAAGGCAACCGGGCCTTGACAAAGACTTGAATGACCAAACCCATACCCTCACCAAGCCTGGTGCACTTAACGACAAGCTGTGGTCACTTCAAACCCGCCCACCCACCCTGAAGTTTGAAGTGATTACACACAGCATAAGAACTTTACAACCTAAACTGTATACCTCACAGCAGTTTACGCTAGCTCCGCTGTTTACAAACACAAACATAACGAACATGCGGGCTTCTGACACAATAAAGACTTTGCTTCACCACCTCTCAGACCCCTCCAACCAACCCTTGACTGCCGTCTACACTCACTGACAACCAGTTACTCAGAACACGACATGACACCAAGCACATGCTGCGTGCACAGAGCTACATTCTATGTGTGCACCGTCTGACACCACAACGCAAAGACGTGTAATGCAACGGCGCAAAGGGGGGATAAGGCCAATGTACGTCCATGACGCATCATGCGCTGCAAACCACAGCACCAGAGCCACTGACAATACACTGAAGCAAGCGACATGCCAGCAGCAAGATGTGGCAAAACATGGGCCAAGGCAAGCTAAACCTAGTTGCCACCCATGAAATAAAAAGACTGCCCAGTCCAACCAAAGACAACCCTCGCTGTTTTTTTTTTTCCCTCCCCTTTCTTTCTCTCTCTCCCTGTTGTCTGTACCAGGTTGCTGCTGTGGTTTGCCATGCCGTGCTGTCAGCCATCCAGAGGACAGCTGCCACCGAGATAACGACTGAGACTCCTGATCACCGACTGCAGGACCTACACCCATCAAGCGCATGTTCGACTCATCCAGCCCCACAAGGCCTACAGAGCACACTACCCCAGCACCGTAGCCAAATACAGCTGGGCAAGTGCCCGATGGACAGAGGACTCCCTCTCTCACGCCAAGGCCAAGGTCGAACACATGTCCAACCAACTTGGGAAAGTGACTGTTACACAATCAGGACTCTAAAGCACCAACTAACACTCAAAACGGTTCCTGGGAGCGTTGCTCGGAGCCGTAGCTGCCGCCAGAACTCTGTTCGACACTGGTATGCCAAGTGTCCAGACAGCAAACATAGCCACTGTGAAACAGCATGTGGTTGAAATCCAGACTGAACTTTCACAGCTAAAAGAGCAACTCACCACGCAGAGTGCATCTTTCCAAACCATCGGCAAGACATTGAGAAGAACATGGTCATTCTCAACATTCACAGCGTCCTGCTGAATCAGACCATGAACTGCATGAAACCGCTGTTTACTGTCTTCCAGAATGACTTTGCCCAAACTCAGCTGGTTACAGCCCTGATAACAGACATGCTTGGGAGGTTAACTCCTCAAATGACAGCCCAACCACGGGTAGAATCCCACCGTACTTGAAACCCTTAAGCCTTGTGTTAACTATGCTGGTTTCCGCCATCACCAGGCCAACTGATCCTCTACAAATACACCTGGCCTACTCTCTGGGTAGCGCCATCCTACTCTACGTCGATCACGAGCAGAGGGAAGTGGTTGTGCTCTTGAACCAATCCATCAGCGAGTCAAACCAAGTCTACAGACTTAAAGACATTGCCAATGTCAGGTTTTTGAAAAGCAACACCCACAACAAGGCACACATTCCAGATGTGGTGGCCTACCACGACAGCTGCACCTGGCCCCAAACCTGCACTTGTGTACCTCACCAAATTCATTCACTATCTCTGCCCTAGCAAACCCTTCCTCAGAGACAACACTTAAGGAACCTGCGGGTTGCAACCCCTGGTCAGCGACACACGCTGCCCAGCCAAAGCTAAGCCTCGAGCAAAAGTCACAGAGAAGCAAGCAGAGATTGTAGGTGACAGGTGGCTCGTTAACACACCTGTGCGTACAGCTACTCTCACTTACGACCAGCATGACACAACCAGCCGTGTCAACATGCTCAACCACAGTACGTGGATTCAAGCCCCGAAAGGTGCCATATTCCACCTGAATGATCTGGCATTGTACCATCTTCCGAGCAAAGAGTACCAGACAGCACTGGAACTCCCATCCTTCAAGAACTACAACTTCACCTTAGATCCAGAACACGAACTCTGTATCGAGGAAAGGGGGTCCCAATTCATTGACATTTCTCCGGTCAACACAGCCATCCAAGCACTGTCTCGACTGCCCGTTCTGAACACTTCATCTGCGGTCCTAGGCTGGACCTCAGCCGACATTGTGCTGTGCATCTCTACAGGTAATCAGCCACACTCTGACACTATGCGTGGCATTCATTCTGTACAGAAGACTCCACCAGATGCGACACAGCCGAGCTCACGAAAGCCGTGCCTGAAGGTCTCAGACGGAATCCCCGGAAAGGGGGTGCCAAGTCAGAGACCACGCCAAACCTCATCGAGCTGAATCCTCAGCTTTAAGATCCACCTGCCATCCTACCATCAGGTTCCACCTGCTACCCTACTACCATGGTCCACCTGCTACATGACCATCAGGATTCACCTGCCAGTCGGCCATTGTGATGATTGTCGTCCGATGATGTTCACACAGGGACTTCATCCGACGAAAAGGGGGAATATGTAGCGACTGACCGAATCCTGTTTTCCTTTCACTACTGAACAAATATGAACACATATATGTTTAATTCACAAAACCTTGAATCATGTGAAATGGTGCCCCAATGTCTGCCAGCAGGTCATTGATTAACTCCATTTATGACGCATTGCGCAATCAAGAAACAGGTCCCCGTTGTTCTCGAAACCCTCACGTGGTGCACACCACGGATGGACAATATGCCCTAAGGATACACACACACACACCACACATACCCGCACACAAACGTCCTTTGTGTGCAACTTAGGATAGGAATGTCCTTAATGTATATAACACAGAATTGTATCTAACCTTCCTGTATGCATGCATATCTAATTAGTTTTGTCTTATTCTATAGATGTAATTGGAGACTGGTCTGTAACTTCAAATCTTAAGTGTATTTCTAAAGAAAGATTACCTAACAGTATCATCTTCTGTAACTCGCCCTCTTGCTAGGTCATAAAACTTTATGACCCCCAAAAGGAATTCCAAGGGAATCACAGCTCCCACTTGAATTCTGATAAAGAAAGAGGAATAGACTCTGCAATTATATATTTTCTATAAGTATAACCACTTAAGAAATGTATAAACATGAATTTGATCTTTCCTAGGTCATGGTAGCCGGTATTATGGCTTTATAGTCGTGTGAGTGAACATTAAATGTGTGTAATTCTGCATAGGAATGTAACTTTATGTTTCTTCTAATCTTTCCGGCCATTCTTGGTACCTGTTTGACCGTCTTGTTTTGACTAAACCAGTCATACATAGGATATTACAGTAAAATGTATTGTTCTGTGTGTACAATCTTTCTGGCTAGAAATGACAAAATTTTATAGCATCATCAATTATCCTGACAAGACAAAGAAGAACTTTTCCCGCTCGAGATGCTCTAAGATGATTGGTTCACATACGCGAAGCAGGCGTGAACCCCTCCTCTCTATAAGAAACTGACACAGGAGTTTCAAAAGAAGAGAGCACTTTCCCTGTGAGAGGTGTCCGGTCCCATGGCTCCTTAGGGAGCATTACACCGCGTTTCTTTTCTTTTCCTTTCTTTACTAAGTTTTATTTTCATTCTTTGCCTCTCCCTCCCGAGGGAGATGAACTCTGAACTATTTCCTTGGTAACTTCACGTTCGGTGAACCTTTAAAACTTCCCGCGAGTCTGCTCGCCCCGGAAGACACGAGAGAACAAGCCTATAGCGCCGAAGGACAAACACGCATACAACTCTGCGTTCTTCAGCTCACACAAAGAGAACCATACGCATTCGCAAGTATAGGTTATTGATTTGATTTGATTGATGTGATTTCTTGTTGCCTCTCTAAGGGTTATTGTCTGTGATTTTTGCCATGCTGCGATCACCCCGGTGATCTCTCTCATCCTGACCGTTAGTTTCACTTTCTCATCCTCTATCTCTCTCTCTCTCTCTCTCTATATATATATATATATGTATATATATTTCACTCTCTCTCTCTCTCTCACTCAATCTCTCTCTCTCTCACTCCCGTTGTTATTCGTTTGTCTCGTTAGTTTTACTGTTTATTGTACATACATGTATCCCGGGTTTAAATGTAGAATTCTGTATCCGTAGTTTCATTTTATTAAAACCATTATATTCTTGATTGCTAATTGTCTAAAGTTCTCATTTTTACAAAGTCAATGAAGTGTTCGACCATTTTGCTACAAAGCTTTACAATTCGTTACTATTTCAGTAACCTAAATTTTATAATAACAAGAAGGTGATTTTTCATGGCCAGAAAATAGCTTTTTTGGAATTATAAGAAAGAGATACTTTTTGTTGAAAATTGATAAGTTAATCTTACGGCCGTTCGCTGGACAAACAGATTGTTCGATAACTAAATTAATTCCATTTAAGGTTATCTCATATAATCGATCTGTAATAAGACTATTGATATATTAAGGACGAACCATAACCCATTATGGTGATCATTCATATATACAATCGATCTATTTTCAGCTTCGATAATTTAACTGTAATATGCAATATATTAATCATTCATGATTAATTATTAAATTCCCTATATATAATTTGAGCTAATTTAATGTAAGACTCATTGTCGCTACAGTTTATATAAACCACACATCTCACATATTTCAGGAGGGTATCTTGCTTTATTATTATTCATTATGAATTTCTTAAATAAACAAGCTTCAACAACATAAGGCAAGATCCTTTGAGCGCTACTGATGACGCTGTGAAGTGACATTCGAGTGAGCAAGTATTCCAATGCCAATGATGTTTTTGTCACTTATGTACATGTTTTATCCCAAACAAAGAGCAACTTCCACATCCTGCTTGTTCGTTTCAGAAAATCTGTGAGTTTGTGTGTGTATACCCTGTTCAAATGCGTCATTGACTAAGCTACCTGAAGGACAATTAGTAGGGCAAGCGAATCTTGTCCCAATGGCCTGTCGAAGTAGTCGTTCGTCCGGATTACTTTGTGTGCTGGCCTTGTTTAAATGCCAATGATGTTGTTGTCACTAAAGCCAAGGTCTTTCACAGCCCCGGTGGCCTAATGGATAAGGCACTGGCCTCCTAAGACAGGAATTGTGGGTTCGTTTCCCATCTGGTGTTGATTACAGCAGAGTGGCGCAGCGGAAGCGTGCTGGGCCCATAACCCAGAGGTCGATGGATCGAAACCATCCTCTGCTAAGACTGCTTTACTTATGTACATGTTTTATCCCAATCAAAGACCAACTTCCACATCCTGCTTGTTCGTTCAGACAATCTGTGTGTTTGTGTGTGCATGCCCTGTTCAAACTCCTCATAGACTAAGGCACCTGAATGAGATGGACAAATAGTAGGGCAAGCGAATCGTGTCCCAGTGGCCTGTCAGGTAGTTGTTCATCCGGATTACTTTGTGTGCTGGCCTTGTTTAAATGCCAATGATGTTGTTGTCACTAAAGCCAAGGTCTTTCACAGCCCCGGTGGCCTAATGGATAAGGCACTGGCCTCCTAAGACAGGAATTGTGGGTCCGTTTCCGATCTGATGTGGATTACAGCAGAGTGGCGCAGCGGAAGCGTGCTGGGCCCATAACCCAGAGGTCGATGGATCGAAACCATCCTCTGCTAAGACTGCTTCACTTATGTATATGTTTTATCCCAAACAAAGAGCAACTTCCACATCCTGCTTGTTCGTTTCAGAAAATCTGTCACTAAACCGGATTACCTTGTGTGCTGGCCTTGTTTAAATGCCAATGATGTTGTTGTCACTAAAGCCAAGGTCTTTCACAGCCCCGGTGGCCTAATGGATAAGGCACTGGCCTCCTAAGACAGAAATTGTGGGTTCGAGTCCCATCTGGGGTGGTTTACAGCAGAGTGGTGCAGCGGAAGCGTGCTGGGCCCATAACCCAGAGGTCGATGGATCGAAACCATCCTCTGCTAAGACTGCTTTACTTATGTACATGTTTTATCCCAAACAAAGAGCAACTTCCACATCCTGCTTGTTCGTTCAGAAAATCTGTCTGTTTGTGTGTGCATGCCCTGTTCAAACTCCTCATTGACTAAGTCACGTGAATGAGATGGACAATTAGTAGGGCAAGCGAATCGTGTCCCAGTGGCCTGTCTAAGTAATTGTTCATCCGGATTAATTTGTGTGCTGGCCTTGTTTAAATGCCAATGATGTTTTTGTCACTTATGTACATGTTTTATCCCAAACAAAGAGCAACTTCCACATCCTGCTTGTTCGTTTCAGAAAATCTGTGAGTTTGTGCGTGTATACCCTGTTCAAATGCGTCACTGACTAAGCTACCTGAAGGACAATTAGTAGGGCAAGCGAATCTTGTCCCAATGGCCTGTCGAAGTAGTCGTTCATCCGGGTTACTTTGTGTGCTGGCCTTGTTTAAATGCCAATGATGTTGTTGTCACTAAAGCCAAGGTCTTTCATAGCCCCGGTGGCCTAATGGATAAGGCACTGGCCTCCTAAGCCAGGGATTGTGGGTCCTAGTCCCATCTGGGGTGGTTTACAGCAGAGTGGCGCAGCGGAAGCGTGCTGGGCCCATAACCCAGAGGTCGATGGATTGAAACCATCCTCTGCTAAGACTGCTTTATTTATGTACATGTTATATCCCAATCAAAGACCAACTTCCACATCCTGCTTGTTCGTTCAGAAAATCTGTGTGTTTGTGTGCGCATGCCCTGTTCAAACTCCTCATTGACTAAGCCACCTGAATGAGATGGACAATTAGTAGGGCAAGCGAATCGTGTCCCGGTGGCCTGTCGAAGTAGTTGTTCATCCGGATTACTTTGTGTGCTGGCCTTGTTTAAATGCCAATGTTGTTGTTGTCACTTAAGCCAAGGTATTTCATAGCCCCGGTGGCCTAATGGATAAGGCACTGGCCTCCTAAGACAGGAATTGTGGGTTCGTTTCCCATCTGGGGTGGTTTACAGCAGAGTGGTGCAGCGGAAGCGTGCTGGGCCCATAACCCAGAGGTCGATGGATCGAAACTATCCTCTGCTAAGACTGCTTCACTTATGTATATGTTTTATCCAAAACAAAGAGCAACTTCCACATCCTGCTTGTTCGTTCAGAAAATCTGTGGGTACTTCTCAATATCCTTCCTCGTCTCCTCACTCCTCCGTCCTCCATCCTATGACCCGGAAACCAATCAAGCACAGCCATCTTGAAGGACATCTCAATTCTCTAATTGCACCGCGAGGAGTCGAGGATCGAGGAGTGAGGAGGCTTTCAGAGGAGTTATGAGCAAGGATACACTGGTGTATCCTATGCGGAAGTGTTTTATTGACTAAACGTGACGCACGTATACATTCTCCTCCCCCTTGACATCGGTCATACTAATTTGAATTTATACTTTACCTTTGCAGTTTATATAAACCACACATCTCACATATTTCAGGAGGGTATCTTGCTTTATTATTATTCATTATGAATTTCTTAAATAAACAAGCTTCAACAACATAAGGGAAGATCCTTTGAGCGCTACTGATGACGCTGTGAAGTGACATTCGAGTGAGCAAGTATTCCAATGCCAATGATGTTTTTGTCACTTATGTACATGTTTTATCCCAAACAAAGAGCAACTTCCACATCCTGCTTGTTCGTTTCAGAAAATCTGTGAGTTTGTGTGTGTATACCCTGTTCAAATGCGTCATTGACTAAGCTACCTGAAGGACAATTAGTAGGGCAAGCGAATCTTGTCCCAATGGCCTGTCGAAGTAGTCGTTCATCCGGATTACTTTGTGTTCTGGCCTTGTTTAAATGCCAATGATGTTGTTGTCACTAAAGCCAAGGTCTTTCACAGCCCCGGTGGCCTAATGGATAAGGCACTGGCCTCCTAAGCCAGGGATTGTGGGTTCGAGTCCCATCTGGGGTGGTTTACAGCAGAGTGGCGCAGCGGAAGCGTGCTGGGCCCATAACCCAGAGGTCGATGGATCGAAACCATCCTCTGCTAAGACTGCTTCACTTATGTATATGTTTTATCCCAAACAAAGAGCAACTTCCACATCCTGCTTGTTCGTTCAGAAAATCTGTGGGTACTTCTCAATATCCTTCCTCGTCTCCTCCGTCCTCCATCCTATGACCCGGAAACCAATCAAGCACAGCCATCTTGAAGGACATCTCAATTCTCTAATTGCACCGCGAGGAGTCGAGGATCGACGAGTGAGGAGGCTTTCAGAGGAGTTATGAGCAAGGATACACAGGTGTATCCTATACGGAAGTGTTTTATTGACTAAACGTGACGCACGTATACATTCTCCTCCCCCTTGACATGGGTCATAATAATTTGAATTTATACTTTACCTTTGCAGTTTATATAAACCACACATCTCACATATTTCAGGAGGGTATCTTGCTTTATTATTATTCATTATGAATTTCTTAAATAAACAAGCTTCAACAACATAAGGGAAGATCCTTTGAGCGCTACTGATGACGCTGTGAAGTGACATTCGAGTGAGCAAGTATTCCAATGCCAATGATGTTTTTGTCACTTATATACATGTTTTATCCCAAACAAAGAGCAACTTCCACATCCTGCTTGTTCGTTTCAGAAAATCTGTGAGTTTGTGTGTGTATACCCTGTTCAAATGCGTCATTGACTAAGCTACCTGAAGGACAATTAGTAGGGCAAGCGAATCTTGTCCCAATGGCCTGTCGAAGTAGTCGTTCATCCGGATTACTTTGTGTGCTGGCCTTGTTTAAATGCCAATGATGTTGTTGTCACTAAAGCCAAGGTCTTTCACAGCCCCGGTGGCCTAATGGATAAAGCACTGGCCTCCTAAGCCAGGGATTGTGGGTTCGAGTCCCATCTGGGGTGGTTTACAGCAGAGTGGCGCAGCGGAAGCGTGCTGGGCACATAACCCAGAGGTCGATGGATCGTAACCATCCTCTGCTAAGACTGCTTTACTTATGTACATGTTTTATCCCAATCAAAGACCAACTTCCACATCCCGCTTGTTCTTTCAGAAAATCTGTGTGTTTGTGTGTGCATGCCCTGTTCAAACTCCTCATTGACTAAGCCACGTGAATGAGATAGACAAATAGTAGGGCAAGCAAATCGTGTCCCAGTGGCCTGTCGAAGTAGTTGTTCATCCGGATTACTTTGTGTGCTGGCCTTGTTTAAATGCCAATGATGTTGTTGTCACTAAAGCCAAGGTCTTTCACAGCCCAGGTGGCCTAATGGATAAGGCACTGGCCTCCTAAAACAGGAATTATGGGTTTGTTTCCGATCTGATGTGGATTACAGCAGAGTGGCGCAGCGGAAGCGTGCTGGGCCCATAACCCAGAGGTCGATGGATCGAAACCATCCTCTGCTAAGACTGCTTCACTTATGTATATGTTTTATCCCAAACAAAGAGCAACTTCCACATCCTGCTTGTTCGTTCAGAAAATCTGTGAGTTTGTGTGTGTGTGCCCTGTTCAAATGCGTCATTGACTAAGCTACCTGAAGGACAATTAGTAGGGCAAGCGAATCGTGTCCCAGTGGCCTGTCGAAGTAGTCGTTCATCCAGATTACTTTGTGTGCTGGCCTTGTTTAAATGCCAATGATGTTGTTGTCACTAAAGCCAAGGTCTTTCACAGTTTTATCCCAAAAAAAGAGCAACTTCCACATCCTAGTAGTTCGTTCAGAACAATCTGGGTTGGTTTACAGCAGAGTGCCGCAGCGGAGGCGTGCTGCGCCCATGACCCAGAGGTCGATGGATCGAAACCATCCTCTGCTAAGACTGCTTTACTTATGTACATGTTTTATCCCAAACAAAGAGTGAAGTGGTTTTCAATCTTTCCGAAAAATAACTTCGCAGAGATCTTTGATGCCAGAAATAATTAGACTTTTTTTTCGAACGCCGTTCCGTTCCATAGAACGGCGCTCTAACGCTCTGGCTCTCCGGCCCACTGGCCCTCTGGCCTTCCAGCGCGCTCCCGAGTATATTTTGGTTCAGAGTTATATACATAAATCTTCTTCCAAAGAAGGTAGCACACCCTATAGATAGTTTTGGGTAAAGGTCTTTTACCATGTGACTTCTCGGAATAGAATTTTCTGCAGCAAACAACATTCCATTCAAGGTCTTTCACATACACAGAGGAAATCCAAAGTCACAGACAGAAGAAATAATTGTGTCCAAATATATAGCTAAATTACTTGTTTTCTAAATAATAAAATCTTCAACAAGAGCAACTTCCACATCCTGCTTGTTTGTTCAGAAAATCTGTGTGTTTGCCCTGTTCAAACTCCTCATTGTCTAAGCCACCTGAATGAGATGGACAATTAGTAGGGCAAGCGAATCTTGTCCCAGTGGCCTGTCGAAGTAGTCGTTCATCCGGATTACTTTGTGTGCTGGCCTTGTTTAAATGCCAATGATGTTGTTGTCACTAAAGCCAAAGTAATGGGGGCACATGAACACAGGTCTTTCAGAGTCCCGGTGGCCTAATGGATAAGGCACTGGCCTCCTAAGACAGAAATTGCCAAAGACAACCCAGAGGTCGATGGATCGAAACCATCCTCTGCTAAGACTGCTTTACTTATGTACATGTTTTATCCCAAACAAAGAGCAACTTCCACATCCTGCTTGTTCGTTCAGAAAATCTGTCTGTTTGTGTGTGCATGCCCTGTTCAAACTTCTCATTGACTAAGTCACGTGAATGAGATGGACAATTAGTAGGGCAAGCGAATCGTGTCCCAGTGGCCTGTCTAAGTAATTGTTCATCCGGATTAATTTGTGTGCTGGCCTTGTTTAAATGCCAATGATGTTTTTGTCACTTATGTACATGTTTTATACCAAACAAAGAGCAACTTCCACATCCTGCTTGTTCGTTTCAGAAAATCTGTGAGTTTGTGTGTGTATACCCTGTTCAAATGCGTCATTGACTAAGCTACCTGAAGGACAATTAGTAGGGCAAGCGAATCTTGTCCCAATGGCCTGTCGAAGTAGTCGTTCATCCGGATTACTTTGTGTGCTGGCCTTGTTTAAATGCCAATGATATTGTTGTCACTAAAGCCAAGGTCTTTCACAGCCCTGGTGGCCTAATGGATAAGGCACTGGCCTCCTAAGCCAGGGATTGTGGGTTCGAGTCCCATCTGGGGTGGTTTACAGCAGAGTGGCGAAGCGTACTGGGCCCATAACCCAGAGGTCAATGAATCGTAACCATCCTCTGCTAAGACTGCTTTACTTATGTACATGTTTTATCCCAATCAAAGACCAACTTCCACATCCTGCTTGTTCGTTCAGTAAATCTGTGTGTTTGTGTGTGCATGCCCTGTTCAAACTCCTCATTGACTAAGGCACCTGAATGAGATGGACAATTAGTAGGGCAAGCAAATCGTGTCCCAGTGGCCTGTCGAAGTAGTCGTTCATCCAGATTACTTTGTGTGCTGGCCTTGTTTAAATGCCAATGATGTTGTTGTCACTAAAGCCAAGGTCTTTCACAGCCCCGGTGGCCTAATGGATAAGGCACTGGCCTCCTAAGACAGGAATTGTGGGTCCGTTTCCGATCTGATGTGGATTACAGCAGAGTGGCGCAGCGGAAGCGTGCTGGGCCCATAACCCAGAGGTCGATGGATCGAAACCATCCTCTGCTAAGACTGCTTCACTTATGTATATGTTTTATCCCAAACAAAGAGCAACTTCCACATCCTGCTTGTTCGTTTCAGAAAATCTGTGAGTTTGTGCGTGTATACCCTGTTCAAATGCCTCTCTGACTAAGCTACCTGAAGGACAATTAGTAGGGCAAGCGAATCTTGTCCCAATGGCCTGTCGAAGTAGTCGTTCATCCGGATTACTTTGTGTGCTGGCCTTGTTTAAATGCCAATGATGTTGTTGTCACTAAAGCCAAGGTCTTTCACAGCCCCGGTGGCCTAATGGATAAGGCACTGGCCTCCTAAGCCAGGGATTGTGGGTCCTAGTCCCATCTGGGGTGGTTTACAGCAGAGTGGCGCAGCGGAAGCGTGCTGGGCCCATAACCCAGAGGTCGATGGATCGAAACCATCCTCTGCTAAGACTGCTTTATTTATGTACATGTTTTATCCCAATCAAAGACCAACTTCCACATCCTGCTTGTTTGTTCAGAAAATCTGTGTGTTTGTGTGCGCATGCCCTGTTCAAACTCCTCATTGACTAAGCCACCTGAATGAGATGGACAATTAGTAGGGCAAGCGAATCGTGTCCCAGTGGCCTGTCGAAGTAGTTGTTCATCCGGATTACTTTGTGTGCTGGCCTTGTTTAAATGCCAATGTTGTTGTTGTCACTTAAGCCAAGGTCTTTCATAGCCCCGGTGGCCTAATGGATAAGGCACTGGCCTCCTAAGCCAGGGATTGTGGGTTCGAGTCCCATCTGGGGTGGTTTACAGCAGAGTGGCGCAGCGGAAGCGTGCTGGGCCCATAACCCAGAGGTCGATGGATCGAAACCATCCTCTCCTAAGACTGCTTCACTTATGTATATGTTTTATCCCAAACAAAGAGCAACTTCCACATCCTGCTTGTTCGTTCAGAAAATCTGTGAGTTTGTGCGTGTATACCCTGTTCAAATGCGTCACTGACTAAGCTACTTGAAGGACAATTAGTAGGGCAAGCGAATCTTGTCCCAATGGCCTGTCGAAGTAGTCGTTCATCCGGGTTACTTTGTGTGCTGGCCTTGTTTAGATGCCAATGATGTTGTTGTCACTAAAGCCAAGGTCTTTCACAGCCCCGGTGGCCTAATGGATAAGGCACTGGCCTCCTAAGCCAGGGATTGTGGGTCCTAGTCCCATCTGGGGTGGTTTACAGCAGAGTGGCGCAGCGGAAGCGTGCTGGGCCCATAACCCAGAGGTCGATGGATCGAAACCATCCTCTGCTAAGACTGCTTTATTTATGTACATGTTATATCCCAATCAAAGACCAACTTCCACATCCTGCTTGTTCGTTCAGAAAATCTGTGAGTTTGTGCGTGTATACCCTGTTCAAATGCGTCACTGACTAAGCTACTTGAAGGACAATTAGTAGGGCAAGCGAATCTTGTCCCAATGGCCTGTCGAAGTAGTCGTTCATCCGGGTTACTTTGTGTGCTGGCCTTGTTTAAATGCCAATGATGTTGTTGTCACTAAAG
The DNA here is from genome assembly GCF_051911475.1 of Siphateles boraxobius. NCBI lineage: Eukaryota > Metazoa > Chordata > Actinopteri > Cypriniformes > Leuciscidae > Siphateles > Siphateles boraxobius. Next base: position 3,688,995 of record NW_027509019.1, on the reverse strand, counting down.
CCAAGGTCTTTCACAGCCCCGGTGGCCTAATGGATAAGGCACTGGCCTCCTAAGCCAGGGATTGTGGGTCCTAGTCCCATCTGGGGTGGTTTACAGCAGAGTGGCGCAGCGGAAGCGTGCTGGGCCCATAACCCAGAGGTCGATGGATCGAAACCATCCTCTGCTAAGACTGCTTTATTTATGTACATGTTATATCCCAATCAAAGACCAACTTCCACATCCTGCTTGTTCGTTCAGAAAATCTGTGTGTTTGTGTGCGCATGCCCTGTTCAAACTCCTCATTGACTAAGCCACCTGAATGAGATGGACAATTAGTAGGGCAAGCGAATCGTGTCCCAGTGGCCTGTCGAAGTAGTTGTTCATCCGGATTACTTTGTGTGCTGGCCTTGTTTAAATGCCAATGTTGTTGTTGTCACTTAAGCCAAGGTCTTTCATAGCCCCGGTGGCCTAATGGATAAGGCACTGGCCTCCTAAGACAGGAATTGTGGGTTCGTTTCCCATCTGGGGTGGTTTACAGCAGAGTGGCGCAGCGGAAGCGTGCTGGGCCCATAACCCAGAGGTCGATGGATCGAAACCATCCTCTGCTAAGACTGCTTCACTTATGTATATGTTTTATCCAAAACAAAGAGCAACTTCCACATCCTGCTTGTTCGTTCAGAAAATCTGTGGGTACTTCTCAATATCCTTCCTCGTCTCCTCGCTCCTCCGTCCTCCATCCTATGACCCGGAAACCAATCAAGCACAGCCACCTTGAAGGACATCTCAATTCTCTAATTGCACCGCGAGGAGTCGAGGATCGAGGAGTGAGGAGGCTTTCAGAGGAGTTATGAGCAAGGATACACTGGTGTATCCTATGCGGAAGTGTTTTATTGACTAAACGTGACGCACGTATACATTCTCCTCCCCCTTGACATCGGTCATAATAATTTGAATTTATACTTTACCATGCAGTTTATATAAACCACACATCTCACATATTTCAGGAGGGTATCTTGCTTTATTATTATTCATTATGAATTTCTTAAATAAACAAGCTTCAACAACATAAGGCAAGATCCTTTGAGCGCTACTGATGACGCTGTGAAGTGACATTCGAGTGAGCAAGTATTCCAATGCCAATGAGGTTTTTGTCACTTATGTACATGTTTTATCCCAAACAAAGAGCAACTTCCACATCCTGCTTGTTCGTTTCAGAAAATCTGTGAGTTTGTGTGTGTATACCCTGTTCAAATGCGTCATTGACTAAGCTACCTGAAGGACAATTAGTAGGGCAAGCGAATCTTGTCCCAATGGCCTGTCGAAGTAGTCGTTCATCCGGATTACTTTGTGTGCTGGCCTTGTTTAAATGCCAATGATGTTGTTGTCACTAAAGCCAAGGTCTTTCACAGCCCCGGTGGCCTAATGGATAAGGCACTGGCCTCCTAAGCCAGGGATTGTGGGTTCGAGTCCCATCTGGGGTGGTTTACAGCAGAGTGGCGCAGCTGAAGCGTGCTGGGCCCATAACCCAGAGGTCGATGGATCGAAACCATCCTCTCCTAAGACTGCTTCACTTATGTATATGTTTTATCCCAAACAAAGAGCAACTTCCACATCCTGCTTGTTCGTTCAGAAAATCTGTGAGTTTGTGCGTGTGTGCCCTGTTCAAATGCGTCATTGACTAAGCTACCTGCAGGACAATTAGTAGGGCAAGCGAATCTTGTCCCAGTGGCCTGTCGAAGTAGTCGTTCATCCGGATTACTTTGTGTGCTGGCCTTGTTTAAATGCCAATGATGTTGTTGTCACTAAAGCCAAAGTAATGGGGGCACATGAACACAGGTCTTTCAGAGCCCCGGTGGCCTAATGGATAAGGCACTGGCCTCCTAAGACAGAAATTGCCTAAGACAACCCAGAGGTCGATGGATCGAAACAATCCTCTGCTAAGACTGCTTTACTTATGTACATGTTTTATCCCAAACAAAGAGCAACTTCAACATCCTGCTTGTTCGTTCAGAAAATCTGTCTGTTTGTGTGTGCATGCCCTGTTCAAACTTCTCATTGACTAAGTCACGTGAATGAGATGGACAATTAGTAGGGCAAGCGAATCATGTCCCAGTGGCCTGTCTAAGTAATTGTTCATCCGGATTAATTTGTGTGCTGGCCTTGTTTAAATGCCAATGATGTTTTTGTCACTTATGTACATGTTTTATACCAAACAAAGAGCAACTTCCACAACCTGCTTGTTCGTTTCAGAAAATCTGTGAGTTTGTGTGTGTATACCCTGTTCAAATGCGTCATTGACTAAGCTACCTGAAGGACAATTAGTAGGGCAAGCGAATCTTGTCCCAATGGCCTGTCGAAGTAGTCGTTCATCCGGATTACTTTGTGTGCTGGCCTTGTTTAAATGCCAATGATATTGTTGTCACTAAAGCCAAGGTCTTTCACAGCCCTGGTGGCCTAATGGATAAGGCACTGGCCTCCTAAGCCAGGGATTGTGGGTTCGAGTCCCATCTGGGGTGGTTTACAGCAGAGTGGCGAAGCGTACTGGGCCCATAACCCAGAGGTCAATGGATCGTAACCATCCTCTGCTAAGACTGCTTTACTTATGTACATGTTTTATCCCAATCAAAGACCAACTTCCACATCCTGCTTGTTCGTTCAGTAAATCTGTGTGTTTGTGTGTGCATGCCCTGTTCAAACTCCTCATTGACTAAGGCACCTGAATGAGATGGACAATTAGTAGGGCAAGCGAATCGTGTCCCAGTGGCCTGTCAGGTAGTTGTTCATCCGGATTACTTTGTGTGCTGGCCTTGTTTAAATGCCAATGATGTTGTTGTCACTAAAGCCAAGGTCTTTCACAGCCCCGGTGGCCTAATGGATAAGGCACTGGCCTCCTAAGACAGGAATTGTGGGTCCGTTTCCGATCTGATGTGGATTACAGCAGAGTGGCGCAGCGGAAGCGTGCTGTGCCCATAACCCAGAGGTCGATGGATCGAAACCATCCTCTGCTAAGACTGCTTCACTTATGTATATGTTTTATCCCAAACAAAGAGCAACTTCCACATCCTGCTTGTTCGTTTCAGAAAATCTGTGAGTTTGTGCGTGTATACCCTGTTCAAATGCGTCACTGACTAAGCTACCTGAAGGACAATTAGTAGGGCAAGCGAATCTTGTCCCAATGGCCTGTCGAAGTAGTCGTTCATCCGGATTACTTTGTGTGCTGGCCTTGTTTAAATGCCAATGATGTTGTTGTCACTAAAGCCAAGGTCTTTCACAGCCCCGGTGGCCTAATGGATAAGGCACTGGCCTCCTAAGCCAGGGATTGTGGGTCCTAGTCCCATCTGGGGTGGTTTACAGCAGAGTGGCGCAGCGGAAGCGTGCTGGGCCCATAACCCAGAGGTCGATGGATCGAAACCATCCTCTGCTAAGACTGCTTTATTTATGTACATGTTTTATCCCAATCAAAGACCAACTTCCACATCCTGCTTGTTTGTTCAGAAAATCTGTGTGTTTGTGTGCGCATGCCCTGTTCAAACTCCTCATTGACTAAGCCACCTGAATGAGATGGACAATTAGTAGGGCAAGCGAATCGTGTCCCAGTGGCCTGTCGAAGTAGTTCTTCATCCGGATTACTTTGTGTGCTGGCCTTGTTTAAATGCCAATGTTGTTGTTGTCACTTAAGCCAAGGTCTTTCATAGCCCCGGTGGCCTAATGGATAAGGCACTGGCCTCCTAAGACAGGAATTGTGGGTTCGTTTCCGATCTGATGTGGATAACAGCAGAGTGGCGCAGCGGAAGCGTGCTGGGCCCATAACACAGAGGTCGATGGATCGAAACCATCCTCTGCTAAGAATGCTTTACTTATGGACATGTTTCATCCCAAACAAAGAGCAACTTCCACATCCTGCTTGTTCGTTCAGAAAATCTGTGTGTTTGTGTGTGCATGCCCTGTTCAAACTCCTCATAGACTAAGCCACGTGAATGAGATAGACAAATAGTAGGGCAAGCAAATCGTGTCCC
>NW_027509019.1:3630000-3677500 GCF_051911475.1 Siphateles boraxobius | reverse complement strand
GTGCTGGCCTTGTTTAAATGCCAATGATGTTGTTGTCACTAAAGCCAAGGTCTTTCACAGCCCCGGTGGCCTAATGGATAAGGCACTGGCCTCCTAAGCCAGGGATTGTGGGTTCGAGTCCCATCTGGGGTGGTTTACAGCAGAGTGGTGCAGCGGAAGCGTGCTGGGCCCATAACCCAGAGGTCGATGGATTGAAACCATCCTCTGCTAAGACTGCTTCACTTATGTATATGTTTTATCCCAAACAAAGAGCAACTTCCACATCCTGCTTGTTCGTTCAGAAAATCTGTGGGTACTTCTCAATATCCTTCCTCGTCTCCTCGCTCCTCCGTCCTCCATCCTATGACCCGGAAACCAATCAAGCACAGCCATCTTGAAGGACATCTCAATTCTCTAATTGCACCGCGAGGAGTCGAGGATCGAGGAGTGAGGAGGCTTTCAGAGGAGTTATGAGCAAGGATACACAGGTGTATCCTATACGGAAGTGTTTTATTGACTAAACGTGACGCACGTATACATTCTCCTCCCCCTTGACATGGGTCATAATAATTTGAATTTATACTTTACCTTTGCAGTTTATATAAACCACACATCTCACATATTTCAGGAGGGTATCTTGCTTTATTATTATTCATTATGAATTTCTTAAATAAACAAGCTTCAACAACATAAGGGAAGATCCTTTGAGCGCTACTGATGACGCTGTGAAGTGACATTCGAGTGAGCAAGTATTCCAATGCCAATGATGTTTTTGTCACTTATGTACATGTTTTATCCCAAACAAAGAGCAACTTCCACATCCTGCTTGTTTGTTTCAGAAAATCTGTGAGTTTGTGTGTGTATACCCTGTTCAAATGCGTCATTGACTAAGCTACCTGAAGGACAAATAGTAGGGCAAGCGAATCTTGTCCCAATGGCCTGTCGAAGTAGTCTTTCATCCGGATTACTTTGTGTGCTGGCCTTGTTTAAATGCCAATGATGTTGTTGTCACTAAAGCCAAGGTCTTTCACAGCCCCGGTGGCCTAATGGATAAAGCACTGGCCTCCTAAGCCAGGGATTGTGGGTTCGAGCCCCATCTGGGGTGGTTTACAGCAGAGTGGCGCAGCGGAAGCGTGCTGGGCCCATAACCCAGAGGTCGATGGATCGAAACCATCCTCTGCTAAGACTGCTTTACTTATGTACATGCTTTATCCCAATCAAAGACCAACTTCCACATCCTGCTTGTTCGTTCAGTAAATCTGTGTGTTCGTGTTTGCATGCCCTGTTCAAACTCCTCATTGACTAAGGCACCTGAATGAGATGGACAATTAGTAGGGCAAGCGAATCGTGTCCCAGTGGCCTGTCAGGTAGTTGTTCATCCGGATTACTTTGTGTGCTGGCCTTGTTTAAATGCCAATGATGTTGTTGTCACTAAAGCCAAGGTCTTTCACAGCCCCGGTGGCCTAATGGGAAAGGCACTGGCCTCCTAAGACAGGAATTGTTGGTCCGTTTCCGATCTGATGTGGATTAAAGCAGATTGGCGCAGCGGAAGCGTGCTGGGCCCATAACCCAGAGGTCGATGGATCGAAACCATCCTCTGCTAAGACTGCTTCACATATGTATATGTTTTATCCCAAACAAAGAGCAACTTCCACATCCTGCTTGTTCGTTTCAGAAAATCTGTGAGTTTGTGCGTGTATACCCTGTTCAAATGCGTCACTGACTAAGCTACCTGAAGGACAATTAGTAGGGCAAGCGAATCGTGTCCCAGTGGCCTGTCGAAGTAGTTGTTCATCCGGATTACTTTGTGTGCTGGCCTTGTTTAAATGCCAATGTTGTTGTTGTCACTTAAGCCAAGGTCTTTCATAGCCCCGGTGGCCTAATGGATAAGGCACTGGCCTCCTAAGCCAGGGATTGTGGGTTCGAGTCCCATCTGGGGTGGTTTGCAGCGGAAGCGTGCTGGGCCCATAACCCAGAGGTCGATGGATCGTAACCATCCTCTGCTAAGACTGCTTTACTTATGTACATGTTTTATCCCAATCAAAGACCAACTTCCACATCCTGCTTGTTCGTTCAGTAAATCTGTGTGTTTGTGTTTGCATGCCCTGTTCAAACTCCTCATTGACTAAGGCACCTGAATGAGATGGACAATTAGTAGGGCAAGCGAATCGTGTCCCAGTGGCCTGTCAGGTAGTTGTTCATCCGGATTACTTTGTGTGCTGGCCTTGTTTAAATGCCAATGATGTTGTTGTCACTAAAGCCAAGGTCTTTCACAGCCCCGGTGGCCTAATGGATAAGGCACTGGCCTCCTAAGACAGGAATTGTGGGTCCGTTTCCGATCTGACGTGGATTACAGCAGAGTGGCGCAGCGGAAGCGTGCTGGGCCCATAACCCAGAGGTCGATGGATCGAAACCATCCTCTCCTAAGACTGCTTCACTTATGTATATGTTTTATCCCAAACAAAGAGCAACTTCCACATCCTGCTTGTTCGTTTCTGAAAATCTGTGAGTTTGTGCGTGTATACCCTGTTCAAATGCGTCACTGACTAAGCTACCTGAAGGACAATTAGTAGGGCAAGCGAATCGTGTCCCAGTGGCCTGTCGAAGTAGTTGTTCATCCGGATTACTTTGTGTGCTGGCCTTGTTTAAATGCCAATGTTGTTGTTGTCACTTAAGCCAAGGTCTTTCATAGCCCCGGTGGCCTAATGGATAAGGCACTGGCCTCCTAAGACAGGAATTGTGGGTTCGTTTCCCATCTGGGGTGGTTTACAGCAGAGTGGCGCAGCGGAAGCGTGCTGGGCCCATAACCCAGAGGTCGATGCATCGAAACCATCCTCTGCTAAGACTGCTTCACTTATGTATATGTTTTATCCAAAACAAAGAGCAACTTCCACATCCTGCTTGTTCGTTCAGAAAATCTGTGGGTACTTCTCAATATCCTTCCTCGTCTCCTCGCTCCTCCGTCCTCCATCCTATGACCCGGAAACCAATCAAGCACAGCCATCTTGAAGGACATCTCAATTCTCTAATTGCACCGCGAGGAGTCGAGGATCGAGGAGTGAGGAGGCTTTCAGAGGAGTTATGAGCAAGGATACACTGGTGTATCCTATGCGGAAGTGTTTTATTGACTAAACGTGACGCACGTATACATTCTCCTCCCCCTTGACATCGGTTATAATAATTTGAATTTATACTTTACCTTTGCAGTTTATATAAACCACACATCTCACATATTTCAGGAGGGTATCTTGCTTTATTATTATTCATTATGAATTTCTTAAATAAACAAGCTTCAACAACATAAGGGAAGATCCTTTGAGCGCTACTGATGACGCTGTGAAGTGACATTCGAGTGAGCAAGTATTCCAATGCCAATGATGTTTTTGTCACTTATGTACATGTTTTATCCCGAACAAAGAGCAACTTCCACATCCTGCTTGTTCGTTTCAGAAAATCTGTGAGTTTGTGTGTGTATACCCTGTTCAAATGCGTCATTGACTAAGCTACCTGAAGGACAATTAGTAGGGCAAGCGAATCTTGTCCCAATGGCCTGTCGAAGTAGTCGTTCATCCGGATTACTTTGTGTGCTGGCCTTGTTTAAATGCCAATGATGTTGTTGTCACTAAAGCCAAGGTCTTTCACAGCCCCGGTGGCCTAATGGATAAGGCACTGGCCTCCTAAGCCAGGGATTGTGGGTTCGAGTCCCATCTGGGGTGGTTTACAGCAGAGTGGCGCAGCGGAAGCGTGCTGGGCCCATAACCCAGAGGTCGATGGATCGAAACCATCCTCTCCTAAGACTGCTTCACTTATGTATATGTTTTATCCCAAACAAAGAGCAACTTCCACATCCTGCTTGTTCGTTCAGAAAATCTGTGAGTTTGTGAGTGTGTGCCCTGTTCAAATGCGTCATTGACTAAGCTACCTGAAGGACATTAGTAGGGCAAGCGAATCGTGTCCCAGTGGCCTGTCGAAGTAGTCGTTCATCCAGATTACTTTGTGTGCTGGCCTTGTTTAAATGCCAATGATGTTGTTGTCACTAAAGCCAAGGTCTTTCACAGTTTTATCCCAAAAAAGAGCAACTTCCACATCCTGCTAGTTCGTTCAGAACAATCTGGGTTGGTTTACAGCAGAGTGCCGCAGCGGAGGCGTGCTGGGCCCATGACCCAGAGGTCGATGGATCGAAACCATCCTCTGCTAAGACTGCTTTACTTATGTACATGTTTTATCCCAAACAAAGAGTGAAGTGGTTTTCAATCTTTCCGGAAAATAACTTCGCAGAGATCTTTGATGCCAGAAATAATTAGACTTTATTTTCGAACGCCGTTCCGTTCCATAGAACGGCGCTCTAACGCTCTGGCTCTCCGGCCCACTGGCCCTCTGGCCTTCCAGCGCGCTCCCGAGTATATTTTGGTTCAGAGTTATTTACATAAATCTTCTTCCAAAGAAGGTAGCACACCCTATAGATAGTTTTGGGTAAAGGTCTTTTACCATGTGACTTCTCGGAATAGAATTTTCTGCAGCAAACAACATTCCATTCAAGGTCTTTCACATACACAGAGGAAATCCAAAGTCACAGACAGAAGAAATAATTGTGTCCAAATATATAGCTAAATTACTTGTTTTCTAAATAATAAAATCTTCAACAAGAGCAACTTCCACATCCTGCTTGTTTGTTCAGAAAATCTGTGTGTTTGCCCTGTTCAAACTCCTCATTGTCTAAGCCACCTGAATGAGATGGACAATTAGTAGGGCAAGCGAATCTTGTCCCAGTGGCCTGTCGAAGTAGTCGTTCATCCGGATTACTTTGTGTGCTGGCCTTGTTTAAATGCCAATGATGTTGTTCTCACTAAAGCCAAAGTAATGGGGGCACATGAACACAGGTCTTTCAGAGCCCCGGTGGCCTAATGGATAAGGCACTGGCCTCCTAAGACAGAAATTGCCTAAGACAACCCAGAGGTCGATGGATCGAAACCATCCTCTGCTAAGACTGCTTTACTTATGTACATGTTTTATCCCAAACAAAGAGCAACTTCCACATCCTGCTTGTTCGTTCAGAAAAAATGTCTGTTTGTGTGTGCATGCCCTGTTCAAACTCCTCATTGACTAAGTCACGTGAATGAGATGGACAATTAGTAGGGCAAGCGAATCGTGTCCCAGTGGCCTGTCTAAGTAATTGTTCATCCGGATTAATTTGTGTGCTGGCCTTGTTTACATGCCAATGATGTTTTTGTCACTTATGTACATGTTTTATCCCAAACAAAGAGCAACTTCCACATCCTGCTTGTTCGTTTCAGAAAATCTGTGAGTTTGTGTGTGTATACCCTGTTCAAATGAGTCATTGACTAAGCTACCTGAAGGACAATTAGTAGGGCAAGCGAATCTTGTCCAAATGGCCTGTCGAAGTAGTCGTTCATCCGGATTACTTTGTGTGCTGGCCTTGTTTAAATGCCAATGATGTTGTTGTCACTAAAGCCAAGGTCTTTCACAGCCCTGGTGGCCTAATGGATAAGGCACTGGCCTCCTTAGCCAGGGATTTTGGGTTCGAGTCCCATCTGGGGTGGTTTACAGCAGAGTGGCGCAGCGGAAGCGTGCTGGGCCCATAACCCAGAGGTCGATGTATCGTAACCATCCTCTGCTAAGACTGCTTTACTTATGTACATGTTTTATCCCAATCAAAGACCAACTTCCACATCCTGCTTGTTCGTTCAGTAAATCTGTGTGTTTGTGTGTGCATGCCCTGTTCAAACTCCTCATTGACTAAGGCACCTGAATGAGATGGACAATTAGTAGGGCAAGCGAATCGTGTCCCAGTGGCCTGTCAGGTAGTTGTTCATCCGGATTACTTTGTGTGCTGGCCTTGTTTAAATGCCAATGATGTTGTTGTCACTAAACCCAAGGTCTTTCACAGCCCCGGTGGCCGAATGGATAAGGCACTGGCCTCCTAAGACAGGAATTGTGGGTCCGTTTCCGATCTGATTTGGTTTACAGCAGAGTGGCGCAGCGGAAGCGTGCTGGGCCCATAACCCAGAGGTCGATGGATCGAAACCATCCTCTGCTAAGACTGTTTCACTTATGTATATGTTTTATCCCAAACAAAGAGCAACTTCCACATCCTGCTTGTTCGTTTCAGAAAATCTGTGAGTTTGTGCGTGTATACCCTGTTCAAATGCGTCACTGACTAAGCTACCTGAAGGACAATTAGTAGGGCAAGCGAATCTTGTCCCAATGGCCTGTCGAAGTAGTCGTTCATCCGGATTACTTTGTGTGCTGGCCTTGTTTAAATGCCAATGATGTTGTTGTCACTAAAGCCAAGGTCTTTCACAGCCCCGGTGGCCTAATGGATAAGGCACTGGCCTCCTAAGCCAGAGATTGTGGGTCCTAGTCCCATCTGGGGTGGTTTACAGCAGAGTGGCGCAGCGGAAGCATGCTGGGCCCATAACCCAGAGGTCGATGGATCGAAACCATCCTCTGCTAAGACTGCTTTATTTATGTACATCTTATATCCCAATCAAAGACCAACTTCCACATCCTGCTTGTTCGTTCAGAAAATCTGTGTGTTTGTGTGCGCATGCCCTGTTCAAACTCCTCATTGACTAAGCCACCTGAATGAGATGGACAATTAGTAGGGCAAGCGAATCGTGTCCCAGTGGCCTGTCGAAGTAGTTGTTAATTCGGATTACTTTGTGTGCTGGCCTTGTTTAAATGCCAATGTTGTTGTTGTCACTTAAGCCAAGGTCTTTCATAGCCCCGGTGGCCTAATGGATAAGGCACTGGCCTCCTAAGACAGGAATTGTGGGTTCGTTTCCGATCTAATGTGGATAACAGCAGAGTGGCGCAGCGGAAGCGTGCTGGGCCCATAACCCAGAGGTCGATGGATCGAAACCATCCTCTGCTAAGAATGCTTTACTTATGGACATGTTTCATCACAAACAAAGAGCAACTTCCACATCCTGCTTGTTCGTTCAGAAAATCTGTGTGTTTGTGTGTGCATGCCCTGTTCAAACTCCTCATAGACTAAGCCACGTGAATGAGATAGACAAATAGTAGGGCAAGCAAATCGTGTCCCAGTGGCCTGTCGAAGTAGTTGTTCATCCGGATTACTTTGTGTGCTGGCCTTGTTTAAATGCCAATGATGTTGTTGTCACTAAAGCCAAGGTCTTTCACAGCCCCGGTGGCCTAATGGATAAGGCACTGGCCTCCTAAGACAGGAATTGTGGGTTCGTTTCCGATCTGATGTGGCTTGCAGCGGAAGCGTGCTGGGCCCATAACCCAGAGGTCGATGGATCGAAACCATCCTCTGCTAAGACTGCTTTACTTATGTACATGTTTTATCCCAAACACAGAGCAACTTCCACATCCTGCTTGTTCGTTCAGAAAATCTGTGAGTTTGTGTGTGTGTGCCCTGTTCAAATGCGTCATTGACTAAGCTACCTGAAGGACAATTAGTAGGGCAAGCGAATCGTGTCCCAGTGGCCTGTCGAAGTAGTCGTTCATCCAGATTACTTTGTGTGCTGGCCTTGTTTAAATGCCAATGATGTTTTTGTCACTTATGTACATGTTTTATCCCAAACAAAGAGCAACTTCCACATCCTGCTTGTTCGTTTCAGAAAATCTGTGAGTTTGTGTGTGTATACCCTGTTCAAATGCGTCATTGACTAAGCTACCTGAGGGACAATTAGTAGGGCAAGCGAATCTTGTCCCAATGGCCTGTCGAAGTAGTCGTTCATCCGGATTACTTTGTGTGCTGGCCTTGTTGAAATGCCAATGATGTTGTTGTCACTAAAGCCAAGGTCTTTCACAGCCCCGGTGGCCTAATGGATAAGGCACTGGCCTCCTAAGTCAGGGATTGTGGGTTCGAGTCCCATCTGGGGTGGTTTACAGCAGAGTGGCGCAGCGGAAGCGTGCTGGGCCCATAACCCAGAGGTCGATGGATCGTAACCATCCTCTGCTAAGACTGCTTTACTTATGTACATGCTTTATCCCAATCAAAGACCAACTTCCACATCCTGCTTGTTCGTTCAGTAAATCTGTGTGTTTGTGTTTGCATGCCCTTTTCAAACTCCTCATTGACTAAGGCACCTGAATGAGATGGACAATTAGTAGGGCAAGCGAATCGTGTCCCAGTGGCCTGTCAGGTAGTTGTTCATCCGGATTACTTTGTGTGCTGGCCTTGTTTAAATGCCAATGATGTTGTTGTCACTAAAGCCAAGGTCTTTCACAGCCCCGGTGGCCTAATGGGAAAGGCACTGGCCTCCTAAGACAGGAATTGTGGGTTCGTTTCCAATCTGATGTGGATTAAAGCAGAGTGGCGCAGCGGAAGCGTGCTGGGCCCATAACCCAGAGGTCGATGGATCGAAACCATCCTCTGCTAAGACTGCTTCACATATGTATATGTTTTATCCCAAACAAAGAGCAACTTCCACATCCTGCTTGTTCGTTTCAGAAAATCTGTGAGTTTGTGCGTGTATACCCTGTTCAAATGCGTCACTGACTAAGCTACCTGAAGGACAATTAGTAGGGCAAGCGAATCGTGTCCCAGTGGCCTGTCGAAGTAGTTGTTCATCCGGATTACTTTGTGTGCTGGGGCCTATACCATGAAGCCGGTTTAGGTGGCTAGCCTGCTATGTTTCAGTTTAGTTTGCGTCAACCCTGGGTTTTAGGGACCATGAAAGTGGTTTGGCTTTTAGCAGTGTTCATCGCCATAGTAACTTACGCTACACGGCTAACCTGGTCCGGGGCAGGTTATGTTCTAGGTAAGAGGTTGCAAACTGAACTTGGACCAATCAGCTGTGAGCAAAGTGACACATGTCTGATGCCATAAAGTCACTCCACCTGATTCTACTCCAAATTAAAGATCACTACATAGCAAATGATTTTTAAAGACTAAATCGTCTAGTTTTTAGTGATGCTTATTTAGAATAATAAATTTGTATGATTTAGATGTTATTTAGGCCTATGTAATTATTATACCCTTAATCAATCGCAGATGTACAATTTTAGTTCATCAATTCTTATTATGCAGTTTAAATGAATATATATATATATAAAGGTAATATAAATACACTTTAGCATCAATAGATGAAGCTATAAAATAACTACATGTGAGCTTAAATGTTCAATTCTCTCTATACCTTTATCAGCTGTATAAAATAACTTCACAACTTTTACTTGCACTGATATACAGTAGCGAGACTTTTTCTTTTAGTTGTCCTCTTTCATAGACAGCTGTTTTCTTCTTGCTGTGTAAACTTGTTTAAATTCGTACTATTTTAATACTTTTATTTAATAAGTGAATTGCGCTGCTTCTCTCGTGAGAAATTAATCTCAGTTTCACTCTCTCTCAACATGTGATTGGCCGTTCACTACTGATGTCACACTTAAACTCCTAAACTCAGGATCAAAGCCTGGGTTGACAGAGAAAGTTGATGATCGGCATCATGGTACCAACAAAGCCTGATTGGATTGGTTTGGTTTTGTCAACTCTAAACTAATCCTGTAACCCTGAGTTTGTTCAACTACCATCATGGTACAGGCCCCTGGCCTTGTTTAAATGCCAATGTTGTTGTTGTCACTTAAGCCAAGGTCTTTCATAGCCCCGGTGGCCTAATGGATAAGGCACTGGCCTCCTAAGACAGGAATTGTGGGTTCGTTTCCGATCTGATGTGGATAACAGCAGAGTGGCGCAGCGGAAGCGTGCTGGGCCCATAACCCAGAGGTCGATGGATCGAAACCATCCTCTGCTAAGACTGCTTTACTTATGTACATGTTTTATCCCAAACACAGAGCAACTTCCACATCCTGCTTGTTCGTTCAGAAAATCTGTGAGTTTGTGTGTGTGTGCCCTGTTCAAATGCGTCATTGACTAAGCTACCTGAAGGACAATTAGTAGGGCAAGCGAATCGTGTCCCAGTGGCCTGTCGAAGTAGTCGTTCATCCAGATTACTTTGTGTGCTGGCCTTGTTTAAATGCCAATGATGTTGTTGTCACTAAAGCCAAGGTCTTTCACAGTTTTATCCCAAAAAAAGAGCAACTTCCACATCCTGCTAGTTCGTTCAGAACAATCTGGGTTGGTTTACAGCAGAGTGGACCCAGAGGTCGATGGATCGAAACCATCCTCTGCTAAGACTGCTTTACTTATGTACATGTTGTATCCCAAACAGAGAGTGAAGTGGTTTTCAATCTTTCCGAAAAATAACTTCGCAGAGATCTTTGATGCCAGAAATAATTAGACTTTATTTTCGAACGCCGTTCCGTTCCATAGAACGGCGCTCTAACGCTCTGGCTCTCCGGCCCACTGGCCCTCTGGCCTTCCAGCGCGCTCCCGAGTATATTTTGGTTCAGAGTTATATACATAAATCTTCTTCCAAAGAAGGTAGCACACCCTATAGATAGTTTTGGGTAAAGGTCTTTTACCATGTGACCTCTCGGAATAGAATTTTCTGCAGCAAACAACATTCCATTCAAGGTCTTTCACATACACAGAGGAAATCCAAAGTCACAGACAGAAGAAATAATTGTGTCCAAATATATAGCTAAATTACTTGTTTTCTAAATAATAAAATCTTCAACAAGAGCAACTTCCACATCCTGCTTGTTTGTTCAGAAAATCTGTGTGTTTGCCCTGTTCAAACTCCTCATTGTCTAAGCCACCTGAATGAGATGGACAATTAGTAGGGCAAGCGAATCTTGTCCCAGTGGCCTGTCGAAGTAGTCGTTCATCCGGATTACTTTGTGTGCTGGCCTTGTTTAAATGCCAATGATGTTGTTGTCACTAAAGCCAAAGTAATGGGGGCACATGAACACAGGTCTTTCAGAGCCCCGGTGACCTAATGGATAAGGCACTGGCCTCCTAAGACAGAAATTGCCTAAGACAACCCAGAGGTCGATGGATCGAAACCATCCTCTGCTAAGACTGCTTTACTTATGTATATGTTTTATCCCAAACAAAGAGCAACTTCCACATCCTGCTTGTTCGTTCAGAAAATCTGTCTGTTTGTGTTTGCATGCCCTGTTCAAACTCCTCATTGACTAAGTCACGTGAATGAGATGGACAATTAGTAGGGCAAGCGAATCGTGTCCCAGTGGCCTGTCTAAGTAATTGTTCATCCGGATTAATTTGTGTGCTGGCCTTGTTTAAATGCCAATGATGTTTTTGTCACTTATGTACATGTTTTATCCCAAACAAAGAGCAACTTCCACATCCTGCTTGTTCGTTTCAGAAAATCTGTGAGTTTGTGTGTGTATAACCTGTTCAAATGCGTCATTGACTAAGCTACCTGAAGGACAATTAGTAGGGCAAGCGAATCTTGTCCCAATGGCCTGTCGAAGTAGTTGTTCATCCGGATTACTTTGTGTGCTGGCCTTGTTTAAATGCCAATGATGTTGTTGTCACTAAAGCCAAGGTCTTTCACAGCCCCGGTGGCCTAATGGATAAGGCACTGGCCTCCTAAGACAGGAATTGTGGGTTCGTTTCCCATCTGGTGTTGATTACAGCAGAGTGGCGCAGCGGAAGAGTGCTGGGCCCATAACCCAGAGGTCGATGGATCGAAACCATCCTCTGCTAAGACTGCTTCACTTATGTATATGTTTTATCCCAAACAAAGAGCAACTTCCACATCCTGCTTGTTCGTTTCAGAAAATCTGTGAGTTTGTGTGTGTATACTCTGTTCAAACTCCTCATTGACTAAGGCACCTGAATGAGATGGACAATTAGTAGGGCAAGCGAATCGTGTCCCAGTGGCCTGTCAGGTAGTTGTTCATCCGGATTACTTTGTGTGCTGGCCTTGTTTAAATGCCAATGATGTTGTTGTCACTAAAGCCAAGGTCTTTCACAGCCCCGTTGGCCTAATGGATAAGGCACTGGCCTCCTAAGACAGGAATTGTGGGTCCGTTTCCGATCTGATGTGGATTACAGCAGAGTGGCGCAGCGGAAGCGTGCTGGGCCCATAACCCAGAGGTCGATGGATTGAAACCATCCTCTGCTAAGACTGCTTCACTTATGTATATGTTTTATCCCAAACAAAGAGCAACTTCCACATCCTGCTTGTTCGTTTCAGAAAATCTGTGTGTTTGTGTGTGTATACTCTGTTCAAATGCGTCATTGACTAAGCTACCTGAAGGACAATTAGTAGGGCAAGCGAATCTTGTCCCAATGGCCTGTGGAAGTAGTCGTTCATCCGGATTACTTTGTGTGCTGGCCTTGTTTAAATGCCAATGATGTTGTTGTCACTAAAGCCAAGGTCTTTCACAGCCCCGGTGGCCTAATGGATAAGGCACTCTTCTCCTAAGCCAGGAATTCTGGGTTCGTTTCCCATCTGGTGTGGATTACAGCAGAGTGGCGCAGCGGGAGCGTGCTGGGCCCATAACCCAGAGGTCGATGGATCGAAACCATCCTCTGCTAAGACTGCTTTATTTATGTACATGTTTATCCCAAAAAAAGAACAACTTCCACATCCTGCTAGTTCGTTCAGAACGATCTGGGTTGGTTTACAGCAGAGTGCCGCAGCGGAGGCGTGCTGGGCCCATGACCCAGAGGTCGATGGATCGAAACCATCCTCTGCTAAGACTGCTTTACTTATGTACATGTTTTATCCCAAACAAAGAGTGAAGTGGTTTTCAATCTTTCCGAAAAATAACTTCGCAGAGATCTTTGATGCCAGAAATAATTAGACTTTATTTTCGAACGCCATTCCGTTCCATAGAACGGCGCTCTAACGCTCTGGCTCTCCGGCCCACTGGCCCTCTGGCCTTCCAGCGCGCTCCCGAGTATATTTTGGTTCAGAGTTATATACATAAATCTTCTTCCAAAGAAGGTAGCACACCCTATAGATAGTTTTGGGTAAAGGTCTTTTACCATGTGACCTCTCGGAATAGAATTTTCTGCAGTTTGTTCAGAAAATCTGTGTGTTTGCCCTGTTCAAACTCCTCATTGTCTAAGCCACCTGAATGAGATGGACAATTAGTAGGGCAAGCGAATCTTGTCCCAGTGGCCTGTCAAAGTAGTCGTTCATCCGGATTACTTTGTGTGCTGGCCTTGTTTAAATGCCAATGATGTTGTTGTCACTAAAGCCAAAGTAATGGGGGCACATGAACACAGCTCTTTCAGAGCCCCGGTGGCCTAATGGATAAGGGCATAGCCTCCTAAGACAGAAATTGTGGGTTCGAGTCCCATCTTGGGTGGTTTACAGCAGAGTGGCGCAGCGGAAGCGTGCTGGGCCCATAACCCAGAGGTCGATGGATCGAAACCATCCTCTGCTAAGACTGCTTTACTTATGTACATGTTTTATCCCAAACAAAGAGCAACTTCCACATCCTGCTTGTTCGTTCAGAAAATCTGTGTGTTTGTGTGTGCATGCCCTGTTCAAACTCCTCATTGACTAAGTCACGTGAATGAGATGGACAATTAGTAGGGCAAGCGAATCGTGTCCCAGTGGCCTGTCTAAGTAATTGTTCATCCGGATTAATTTGTGTGCTGGCCTTGTTTAAATGCCAATGATGTTTTTGTCACTTATGTACATGTTTTATCCCAAACAAAGAGCAACTTCCACATCCTGCTTGTTCGTTTCAGAAAATCTGTGAGTTTGTGTGTGTATACCCTGTTCAAATGCGTCATTGACTAAGCTACCTGAAGGACAATTAGTAGGGCAAGCGAATCTTGTCCCAATGGCCTGTCGAAGTAGTCGTTCATCCGGATTACTTTGTGTGCTGGCCTTGTTTAAATGCCAATGATGTTGTTGTCACTAAAGCCAAGGTCTTTCACAGCCCTGGTAGCCTAATGGATAAGGCACTGGCCTCCTAAGCCAGAGATTGTGGGTTCGAGTCCCATCTGGGGTGGTTTACAGCAGAGTGGCGCAGCGGAAGCGTGCTGGGCCCATAACCCAGAGGTTGATGGATCGTAACCATCCTCTGCTAAGACTGCTTTACTTATGTACATGTTTTATCCCAATCAAAGACCAACTTCCACATCCTGCTTGTTCGTTCAGTAAATCTGTGTGTTTGTGTTTGCATGCCCTGTTCAAACTCCTCATTGACTAAGGCACCTGAATGAGATGGACAATTAGTAGGGCAAGCGAATCGTGTCCCAGTGGCCTGTCAGGTAGTTGTTCATCCGGATTACTTTGTGTGCTGGCCTTGTTTAAATGCCAATGATGTTGTTGTCACTAAAGCCAAGGTCTTTCACAGCCCCGGTGGCCTAATGGATAAGGCACTGGCCTCCTAAGACAGGAATTCTGGGTCCGTTTCCGATCTGATGTGGATTAAAGCAGAGTGGCGCAGCGGAAGCGTGCTGGTCCCATAACCCAGAGGTCGATGGATCGAAACCATCCTCTGCTAAGACTGCTTCACATATGTATATGTTTTATCCCAAACAAAGAGCAACTTCCACAACCTGCTTGTTCGTTTCAGAAAATCTGTGAGTTTGTGCGTGTATACCCTGTTCAAATGCGTCACTGACTAAGCTACCTGAAGGACAATTAGTAGGGCAAGCGAATCGTGTCCCAGTGGCCTGTCGAAGTAGTTGTTCATCCGGATTACTTTGTGTGCTGGCCTTGTTTAAATGCCAATGTTGTTGTTGTCACTTAAGCCAAGGTCTTTCATAGCCCCGGTGGCCTAATGGATAAGGCACTGGCCTCCTAAGAGAGGAATTGTGGGTTCGTTTCCGATCTGATGTGGATAACAGCAGAGTGGCGCAGCGGAAGCGTGCTGGGCCCATAACCCAGAGGTCGATGGATCGAAACCATCCTCTGCTAAGAATGCTTCACTTATGGACATGTTTCATCCCAAACAAAGAGCAACTTCCACATCCTGCTTGTTTGTTCAGAAAATCTGTTGCTGCGTTCCAAACCGCATACTTCCCTACTATTTAGTATGGGAAAAGAGTAGGCGAGCGAAAAAGTATGTATTAATCCAAAAGAGTAGGCGAGAATTACCTGGGTGACGTACCAATTATCGCGAGATTTGGACTTAAGTGCGTTCGAATGTGCCTACTTTCCTACTATATAGTAGGCGAAAACAGTACGTGAAGGAAGCAGTACGTTCGAAACATCAGTATTCATAAAAGAGTAGGGGAGAAGTTCCCGAATGGCTTACTGCTTCCGGCCCGATTTTTGAGTGCCCAACCGATGGATACTCTTCTATCCCAGGAGGCCACGCGAGAGCATACGTCATTATCAAACATCACGGAGATCAGCGACGCCGGGGGTTTTCAAATGTGAGTAAACACGGTTCCTTATGTGTTAAACTACAATAGAGTAGACGTTTTAACTGTTGAAGATGTAAAGTAGTTAGACACTATAGTATAGTGATTTTGCTGTAAAAACATGTTTTGTATAGCTAGCTAACAGGGGAGCTCTAAGCACACGTAACGTCTCTAAAGTGGATTTACATAACCATATACATCTTAAACACGCTTATTTAAAATGTCTATTTACATCTGAAAGGAAAATATTGTAAGTATTGACATATTGCAGATGAGCACATCACAACATGAAAAAGACATCTGAGTGATGTATGTGTGGCATTATCATAGGATAGGATAACGTTAATTCACTGTTGCCAACACTGTTGACATTAGACTAATGTGCTGTAAATAAGGTAAATAAACCAATCTATAAAGTAACTAAACATGTTTTTATTCAGACTGGTGTGAGCACTGAGGATGAGGAGCCCAGAGCTGAATCCTGGAAACGGCGCCATGGATGAGACTGTCATAAGATCTCTCCATCTGCCCTTATCGCCTCAGATTGTGAAGCGTAGCGCAGAAACAAGCTCTGGCACGAAGGCACGGTCACCTCTGGTGAATTCATCAGAGTAAAGCCGCAGAATGGGAACCGCTGTGTTGAGATGGCAGTAGGATGTGGGCTTCAGCGCCCAAATACATGCTTGTAGTTTGAATAAAGATTTGTTTCATGTGCATGCATTTGTTTATTGTGTGATGGTTACTTTTATTTGTTCTTTTACTCATTTATTCATGTTTCTTATTGTTGTCAGTATATCAAATATAATTATTTAATGTATGCATTAATTCATTGCTTGACTGACAATTGAGATGTTCACGTGTATTCATGCATAACTCATATGACAAAACAAATTACATTTTGCTTGTTTTATTAAATTATATCATTTTTAGTATATAAAAAAGTAATATAATTAAGTAGCCTATTGGTCAGCATTTAATATTATTTTGTTTAAGTTTTGGGGTGGGCTAACAATGCAATTCATTCTGAGGTAATATTAATTTTTTATGAGCGATACTTGCATTTTTCGAGTATAAAGTCAACAGTTTCTCCAAAGGAGATCTTCGAGCAGCGGCCCGTCTCTTTGTGCACTGCAGACAGTAAACGCAGAGGAAAACTGTTCTAGGTTGTGCTGTCGAGTTACTGATGTTATGAAGTGTAAGTGCACCTGTCGCTCATATAATTTAAACTTATAAACTTATTACATAAAGATCATGCAAAGATACTAGTTGTATCTAACAATGAACAATCATAATGACAAAACAGAAAACATAAAGATCATTGGTTTGTGTACATCATAATATGATATTTATACACAGGAAAAAAGAACAATAACAAGGCTAAATATCTTTAAATATAAATAGTTCTTCATAATACATTAAAAAATAGTTTTGTTGTTATTGTCTGAGGGATGAAACGAGAATTCATCAAGAAAAGAGGAAAACTTGAAGGAGAAACTTTTTGGGTATAAAATAAAGAAATTAACAACATATTCAAGAGATGACGATTTTGGGGTTTCTAAAAAAATCGTTATAAGGAACTGTGGGTCACATTAGTAGGGTTTAAAATATAACAACTTAAATCAACCCTAAATGTATTCACAAAATAAATTGGCAGCTGTTTCTTCAACAATACCACAAAATGAGCAAGTTTCATCAATATCAAGATATTTACAGATAGATGAATTAAACGTGTCGTTCATCTTTTAAGTTGTTGCGCTTGTGATAACGTGTCGTAGGTCACATGATAACGTCAACATGGCGGATGATGTCCGGATCGCATTCATACTCAACGAGATTTGGCTATAAAGTACCTACTCTTTTAGCGCTCGTTAAGTAAGTACTCATTGAAATTAAGTACCTACTCATTGAGTATGCGGTTTGGAACGCAGCCTGTGTGTTTGCCCTGTTCAAACTCCTCATTGTCTAAGCCACCTGAATGAGATGGACAATTAGTAGGGCAAGCGAATCTTGTCCCAGTGGCCTGTCGAAGTAGTCGTCAATCCGGATTACTTTGTGTGCTGGCCTTGTTTAAATGCCAATGATGTTGTTGTCACTAAAGCCAAAGTAATGGGGGCACATGAACACAGGTCTTTCAGAGCCCCGGTGGCCTAATGGATAAGGGCATAGCCTCCTAAGACAGAAATTGTGGGTTCGAGTCCCACATTGACTTTGACATTGACTATTAGTAGGGCAAGCGAAACTTGTCCCAATGGCCTGTCGAAGTAGTCGTTCATCCGGATTACTTTGTGTGCTGGCCTTGTTTAAATGCCAATGATGTTGTTGTCACTAAAGCCAAGGTCTTTCACAGCCCCGGTGGCCTAATGGATAAGGCACTGGCCTCCTAAGACAGGAATTGTGGGTTCGTTTCCGATCTGATGTGGATTACAGCAGAGTGGCGCAGCGGAAGCGTGCTGGGCCCATAACCCAGAGGTCGATGGATCGAAACCATCCTCTGCTAAGAATGCTTTACTTATGGACATGTTTCATCCCAAACAAAGAGCAACTTCCACATCCTGCTTGTTCGTTCAGAAAATCTGTGTGTTTGTGTGTGCATGCCCTGTTCAAACTCCTCATTGACTAAGCCACGTGAATGAGATAGACAAATAGTAGGGCAAGCAAATCGTGTCCCAGTGGCCTGTCGAAGTAGTTGTTCATCCGGATTACTTTGTGTGCTGGCCTTGTTTAAATGCCAATGATGTTGTTGTCACTAAAGCCAAGGTCTTTCACAGCCCCGGTGGCCTAATGGATAAGGCACTGGCCTCCTAAGACAGGAATTGTGGGTTCGTTTCCGATCTGATGTGGATTACAGCAGAGTGGCGCAGCGGAAGCGTGCTGGGCCCATAACCCAGAGGTCGATGGATCGAAACCATCCTCTGCTAAGACTGCTTCACTTATGTACATGTTTTATCCCAAAAACAGAGCAACTTCCACATCCTGCTTGTTCGTTCAGAAAATCTGTGAGTTTGTGTGTGTGTTTGCCCTGTTCAAATGCGTCATTGACTAAGCTACCTGAAGGACAATTAGTAGGGCAAGCGAATCGTGTCCCAGTGGCCTGTCGAAGTAGTCGTTCATCCAGATTACTTTGTGTGCTGGCCTTGTTTAAATGCCAATGATGTTGTTGTCACTAAAGCCAAGGTCTTTCACAGCCCCGGTGGCCTAATGGATAAGGCACTGGCCTCCTAAGACAGGAATTGTGGGTTTGTTTACGATCTGATGTGTATTACAGCAGAGTGGCGCAGCGGAAGCGTGCTGGGCCCATAACCCAGAGGTCGATGGATCGAAACCATCCTCTGCTAAGACTGCTTTACTTATGTACATGTTTTATCCCAATCAAAGACCAACTTCCACATCTTGCTTGTTCGTTCAGAAAATCTGTGTGTTTGTGTGTGCATTCCCTGTTCAAACTCCTCATTGACTAAGCCACGTGAATGAGATAGAAAAATAGTAGGGCAAGCGAATCGTGTCCCAGTGGCCTGTCTAAGTAATTGTTCATCCGGATTAATTTGTGTGCTGGCCTTGTTTAAATGCCAATGATTTTTTTGTCACTTATGTACATGTTTTATCCCAAACAAAGAGCAACTTCCACATCCTGCTTGTTCGTTTCAGAAAATCTGTGAGTTTGTGTGTGTATACCCTGTTCAAATGCGTCATTGACTAAGCTACCTGAACGACAATTAGTAGGGCAAGCGAATCTTGTCCCAATGGCCTGTCGAAGTAGTCGTTCATCCGGATTACTTTGTGTGCTGGCCTTGTTTAAATGCCAATGATGTTGTTGTCACTAAAGCCAAGGTCTTTCACAGCCCCGGTGGCCTAATGCATAAGGCACTGGCCTCCTAAGACAGGAATTGTGGGTTCGTTTCCCATCTGGTGTTGATTACAGCAGAGTGGCGCAGCGGAAGCGTGCTGGGCCCATAACCCAGAGGTCGATGGATCGAAACCATCCTCTGCTAAGACTGCTTTACTTATGTACATGTTTTATCCCAATCAAAGACCAACTTCCACATCCTGCTTGTTCGTTCAGAAAATCTGTGTGTTTGTGTGTGCATGCCCTGTTCAAACTCCTCATTGACTAAGGCACCTGAATGAGATGGACAATTAGTAGGGCAAGCGAATCGTGTCCCAGTGGCCTGTCAGGTAGTTGTTCATCCGGATTACTTTGTGTGCTGGCCTTGTTTAAATGCCAATGATGTTGTTGTCACTAAAGCCAAGGTCTTTCACAGCCCCGGTGGCCTAATGGATAAGGCACTGGCCTCCTAAGACAGGAATTGTGGGTCCGTTTCCGATCTGATGTGTATTACAGCAGAGTGGCGCAGCGGAAGCGTGCTGGGCCCATAACCTTGAGGTCGATGGATCGAAACCATCCTCTGCTAAGACTGCTTCACTTATGTATATGTTTTATCCCAAACAAAGAACAACGTCCACATCGTGCTTGGTGATTCAGAACAATCTGGGTTGGTTTACAGCAGAGTGGCGCAGCGGAGGCGTGCTGGGCCCATGACCCAGAGGTCGATGGATCGAAACCATCCTCTGCTAAGACTGCTTTACTTATGTATATGTTTTATCCCAAACAAAGAGTGAAGTGGTTTTCAATCTTTCCGAAAAATAACTTCGCAGAGATCTTTGATGCTAGAAATAATTAGACTTTATTTTCGAACGCCATTCCGTTCCATAGAACGGCGCTCTAACGCTCTGGCTCTCCGGCCCACTGGCCCTCTGGCCTTCCAGCGCGCTCCCGAGTATATTTTGGTTCAGAGTTATATACATAAATCTTCTTCCAAAGAAGGTAGCACACCCTATAGATAGTTTTGGGTAAAGGTCTTTTACCATGTGACCTCTCGGAATAGAATTTTCTGCAGCAAACAACATTCCATTCAAGGTCTTTCACATACACAGAAGAAATCCAAAGTCACAGACAGAAGAAATAATTGTGTCCAAATATATAGCTAAATTACTTGTTTTCTAAATAATAAAATCTTCAACAAGAGCAACTTCCACATCCTGCTTGTTTGTTCAGAAAATCTGTGTGTTTGCCCTGTTCAAACTCCTCATTGTCTAAGCCACCTGAATGAGATGGACAATTAGTAGGGCAAGCGAATCTTGTCCCAGTGGCCTGTCGAAGTAGTCGTTCATCCGGATTACTTTGTGTGCTGGCCTTGTTTAAATGCCAATGATGTTGTTGTCACTAAAGCCAAAGTAATGGGGGCACATGAACACAGGTCTTTCAGAGCCCCGGTGGCCTAATGGATAAGGGCATAACCTCCTAAGACAGAAATTGTGGGTTCGAGTCCCATCTTGGGTGGTTTACAGCAGAGTGGCGCAGCGGAAGCGTGCTGGGCCCATAACCCAGAGGTCGATGGATCGAAACCATCCTCTGCTAAGACTGCTTTACTTATGTACATGTTTTATCCCAAACAAAGAGCAACTTCCACATCCTGCTTGTTCGTTCAGAAAATCTGTCTGTTTGTGTGTGCATGCCCTGTTCAAACTCCTCATTGACTAAGTCACGTGAATGAGATGGACAATTAGTAGGGCAAGCGAATCGTGTCCCAGTGGCCTGTCTAAGTAATTGTTCATCCGGATTAATTTGTGTGCTGGCCTTGTTTAAATGCCAATGATGTTTTTGTCACTTATGTACATGTTTTATCCCAAATAAAAAGAGCAACTTCCACATCCTGCTTGTTCGTTTCAGAAAATCTGTGAGTTTGTGTGTGTATACCCTGTTCAAATGCGTCATTGACTAAGCTACCTGAAGGACAATTAGTAGGGCAAGCGAATCTTGTCCCAATGGCCTGTCGAAGTAGTCGTTCATCCGGATTACTTTGTGTGCTGGCCTTGTTTAAATGCCAATGATGTTGTTGTCACTAAAGCCAAGGTCTTTCACAGCCCCGGTGGCCTAATGGATAAGGCACTCTTCTCCTAAGCCAGGAATTCTGGGTTTGTTTCCCATCTGGTGTTGATTACAGCAGAGTGGCGCAGCGGAAGCGTGCTGGGCCCATAACCCAGAGGTCGATGGATCGAAACCATCCTCTGCTAAGACTGCTTTATTTATGTACATGTTTTATCCCAAAAAAAGAACAACGTCCACATCCTGCTAGTTCATTCAGAACAATCTGGGTTGGTTTACAGCAGAGTGCCGCAGCGGAGGCGTGCTGGGCCCATGACCCAGAGGTCGATGGATCGAAACCATCCTCTGCTAAGATTGCTTTACTAATGTACATGTTTTATCCCAAACAAAGAGTGAAGTGGTTTTCAATCTTTCCGAAAAATAACTTCGCAGAGATCTTTGATGCCAGAAATAATTAGACTTTATTTTCGAACGCCGTTCCGTTCCATAGAACGGCGCTCTAACGCTCTGGCTCTCCGGCCCACTGGCCCTCTGGCCTTCCAGCGCGCTCCCGAGTATATTTTGGTTCAGAGTTATATACATAAATCTTCTTCCAAAGAAGGCAGCACACCCTATAGATAGTTTTGGGTAAAGGTCTTTTACCATGTGACTTCTCGGAATAGAATTTTCTGCAGCAAACAACATTCCATTCAAGGTCTTTCACATACACAGAGGAAATCCAAAGTCACAGACAGAAGAAATAATTGTGTCCAAATATATAGCTAAATTACTTGTTTTCTAAATAATAAAATCTTCAACAAGAGCAACTTCCACATCCTGCTTGTTTGTTCAGAAAATCTGTGTGTTTGCCCTGTTCAAACTCCTCATTGTCTAAGCCACCTGAATGAGATGGACAATTAGTATGGCAAGCGAATCTTGTCCCAGTGGCCTGTCGAAGTAGTCGTTCATCCGGATTACTTTGTGTGCTGGCCTTGTTTAAATGCCAATGATGTTGTTGTCACTAAAGCCAAAGTAATGGGGGCACATGAACACAGGTCTTTCAGAGCCCCGGTGGCCTAATGGATAAGGGAATAGCCTCCTAAGACAGAAATTGTGAGTTCGAGTCCCATCTTGGGTGGTTTACAGCAGAGTGGCGCAGCGGAAGCGTGCTGGGCCCATAACCCAGAGGTCGATGGATCGAAACCATCCTCTGCTAAGACTGCTTTACTTATGTACATGTTTTATCCCAAACAAAGAGCAACTTCCACATCCTGCTTGTTCGTTCAGAAAATCTGTCTGTTTGTGTGTGCATGCCCTGTTCAAACTCCTTATTGACTAAGTCACGTGAATGAGATGGACAATTAGTAGGGCAAGCGAATCGTGTCCCAGTGGCCTGTCTAAGTAATTGTTCATCCGGATTAATTTGTGTGCTGGCCTTGTTTAAATGCCAATGATGTTTTTGTCACTTATGTACATGTTTTATCCCAAACAAAGAGCAACTTCCACATCCTGCTTGTTCGTTTCAGAAAATCTGTGAGTTTGTGTGTGTATACCCTGTTCAAATGCGTCATTGACTAAGCTACCTGAAGGACAATTAGTAGGGCAAGCGAATCTTGTCCCAATGGCCTGTCGAAGTAGTCGTTCATCCGGATTACTTTGTGTGCTGGCCTTGTTTAAATGCCAATGATGTTGTTGTCACTAAAGCCAAGGTCTTTCACAGCCCTGGTGGCCTAATGGATAAGGCACTGGCCTCCTAAGCCAGGGATTGTGGGTTCGAGTCCCATCTGGGGTGGTTTACAGCACAGTGGCGCAGCGGAAGCGTGCTGGGCCCATAACCCAGAGGTTGATGGATCGTAACCATCCTCTGCTAAGACTGCTTTACTTATGTACATGTTTTATCCCAATCAAAGACCAACTTCCACATCCTGCTTGTTCGTTCAGTATATCTGTGTGTTTGTGTTTGCATGCCCTGTTCAAACTCCTCATTGACTAAGGCACCTGAATGAGATGGACAATTAGTAGGGCAGGCGAATCGTGTCCCAGTGGCCTGTCAGGTAGTTGTTCATCCGGATTACTTTGTGTGCTGGCCTTGTTTAAATGCCAATGATGTTGTTGTCACTAAAGCCAAGGTCTTTCACAGCCCCGGTGGCCTAATGGATAAGGCACTGGCCTCCTAAGACAGGAATTGTGGGTCCGTTTCCGATCTGATGTGGATTAAAGCAGAGTGGCGCAGCGGAAGCGTGCTGGTCCCATAACCCAGAGGTTGATGGATCGAAACCATCCTCTGCTAAGACTGCTTCACATATGTATATGTTTTATCCCAAACAAAGAGCAACTTCCACAACCTGCTTGTTCGTTTCAGAAAATCTGTGAGTTTGTGCGTGTATACCCTGTTCAAATGCATCACTGACTAAGCTACCTGAAGGACAATTAGTAGGGCAAGCGAATCGTGTCCCAGTGGCCTGTCGAAGTAGTTGTTCATCCGGATTACTTTGTGTGCTGGCCTTGTTTAAATGCCAATGTTGTTGTTGTCACTTAAGCCAAGGTCTTTCATAGCCCCGGTGGCCTAATGGATAAGGCACTGGCCTCCTAAGACAGGAATTGTGGGTTCGTTTCCGATCTGATGTGGATAACAGCAGAGTGGCGCAGCGGAAGCGTGCTGGGCCCATAACCCAGAGGTCGATGGATCGAAACCATCCTCTGCTAAGAATGCTTCACTTATGGACATGTTTCATCCCAAACAAAGAGCAACTTCCACATCCTGCTTGTTTGTTCAGAAAATCTGTGTGTTTGCCCTGTTCAAACTCCTCATTGTCTAAGCCACCTGAATGAGATGGACAATTAGTAGGGCAAGCGAATCTTGTCCCAGTGGCCTGTCGAAGTAGTCGTTCATCCGGATTACTTTGTGTGCTGGCCTTGTTTAAATGCCAATGATGTTGTTGTCACTAAAGCCAAAGTAATGGGGGCACAAGAACACAGGTCTTTCAGAGCCCCGGTGGCCTAATGGATAAGGGCATAGCCTCCTAAGACAGAAATTGTGGGTTCGAGTCCCACATTGACTTTGACATTGACTATTAGTAGGGCAAGCGAATCTTGTCCCAATGGCCTGTCGAAGTAGTCGTTCATCCGGATTACTTTGTGTGCTGGCCTTGTTTAAATGCCAATGATGTTGTTGTCACTAAAGCCAAGGTCTTTCACAGCCCCGGTGGCCTAATGGATAAGGCACTGGCCTCCTAAGACAGGAATTGTGGGTTCGTTTCCGATCTGATGTGGATTACAGCAGATTGGCGCAGCGGAAGCGTGCTGGGCCCATAACCCAGAGGTCGATGGATCGAAACCATCCTCTGCTAAGAATGCTTTACTTATGGACATGTTTCATCCCAAACAAAGAGCAACTTCCACATCCTGCTTGTTCGTTCAGAAAATCTGTGTGTTTGTGTGTGCATGCCCTGTTCAAACTCCTCATTGACTAAGCCACGTGAATGAGATAGACAAATAGTAGGGCAAGCAAATCGTGTCCCAGTGGCCTGTCGAAGTAGTTGTCACTAAAGCCAAGGTCTTTCACAGCCCCGGTGGCCTAATGGATAAGGCACTGGCCTCCTAAGACAGGAATTGTGGGTTCGTTTCCGATCTGATGTGGATTACAGCAGAGTGGCGCAGCGGAAGCGTGCTGGGCCCATAACCCAGAGGTCGATGGATCGAAACCATCCTCTGCTAAGACTGCTTTACTTATGTACATGTTTTATCCCAAACACAGAGCAACTTCCACATCCTGCTTGTTCGTTCAGAAAATCTGTGAGTTTGTGTGTGTGTGCCCTGTTCAAATGCGTCATTGACTAAGCTACCTGAAGGACAATTAGTAGGGCAAGCGAATCGTGTCCCAGTGGCCTGTCGAAGTAGTCGTTCATCCAGATTACTTTGTGTGCTGGCCTTGTTTAAATGCCAATGATGTTGTTGTCACTAAAGCCAAGGTCTTTCACAGCCCCGGTGGCCTAATGGATAAGGCACTGGCCTCCTAAGCCAGGGATTGTGGGTTCAAGTCCCATCTGGGGTGGTTTACAGCAGAGTGGCGCAGCGGAAGCGTGCTGGGCCCATAACCCAGAGGTCGATGGATTGAAACCATCCTCTGCTAAGACTGCTTTACTTATGTACATGTTTTATCCCAAACAAAGAGTGAAGTGGTTTTCAATCTTTCCGAAAAATAACTTCGCAGAGATCTTTGATGCCAGAAATAATTAGACTTTATTTTCGAACGCCATTCCGTTCCATAGAACGGCGCTCTAACGCTCTGGCTCTCCGGCCCACTGGCCCTCTGGCCTTCCAGCGCGCTCCCGAGTATATTTTGGTTCAGAGTTATATACATAAATCTTCTTCCAAAGAAGGTAGCACACCCTATAGATAGTTTTGGGTAAAGGTCTTTTACCATGTGACCTCTCGGAATAGAATTTTCTGCAGCAAACAACATTCCATTCAAGGTCTTTCACATACACAGAAGAAATCCAAAGTCACAGACAGAAGAAATAATTGTGTCCAAATATATAGCTAAATTACTTGTTTTCTAAATAATAAAATCTTCAACAAGAGCAACTTCCACATCCTGCTTGTTTGTTCAGAAAATCTGTGTGTTTGCCCTTTTCAAACTCCTCATTGTCTAAGCCACCTGAATGAGATGGACAATTAGTAGGGCAAGCGAATCTTGTCCCAGTGGCCTGACGAAATAGTCGTTCATCTGGATTACTTTGTGTGCTGGCCTTGTTTAAATGCCAATGATGTTGTTGTCACTAAAGCCAAAGTAATGGGGGCACATGAACACAGCTCTTTCAGAGCCCCGGTGGCCTAATGGATAAGGGACTGGCCTCCTAAGACAGAAATTGTGGGTTCGAGTCTGATCTTGGGTGGTTTACAGCAGAGTGGCGCAGTGGAAGCGTGCTGGGCCCATAACCCAGAGGTCGATGGATCGAAACCATCCTCTGCTAAGACTGCTTTACTTATGTACATGTTTTATCCCAAACAAAGAGCAACTTCCACATCCTGCTTGTTCGTTCAGAAAATCTGTGTGTTTGTGTGTGCATGCCCTCTTCAAACTCCTCATTGACTAAGTAACGTGAATGAGATGGACAATTAGTAGGGCAAGTGAATCGTGTCCCAGTGGCCTGTCTAAGTAATTGTTCATCCGGATTAATTTGTGTGCTGGCCTTGTTTAAATGCCAATGATGTTTTTGTCACTTATGTACATGTTTTATCCCAAACAAAGAGCAACTTCCACATCCTGCTTGTTCGTTTCAGAAAATCTGTGAGTTTGTGTGTGTATACCCTGTTCAAACGCGTCATTGACTAAGCTACCTGAAGGACAATTAGTAGGGCAAGCGAAATCTTGTCCCAATGGCCTGTCGAAGTAGTCGTTCATCCGGATTACTTTGTGTGCTGGCCTTGTTTAAATGCCAATGATGTTGTTGTCACTAAAGCCAAGGTCTTTCACAGCCCCGGTGGCCTAATGGATAAGGCACTGGCCTCCTAAGCCAGGAATGGTATACAGCAGAGTGGCGCAGCGGAAGCGTGCTGGGCCCATAACCCAGAGGTCGATGGATCGAAACCATCCTCTGCTAAGACTGCTTTACTTATGTACATGTTTTTTCCCAAACAAAGAGCAACTTCCACATCCTGCTTGTTCGTTCAGAAAATCTGTGAGTTTGTGTGTGTGTGCCCTGTTCAAATGCGTCATTGACTAAGCTACCTGAAGGACAATTAGTAGGGCAAGCGAATCGTGTCCCAGTGGCCTGTCGAAGTAGTCGTTCATCCAGATTACTTTGTGTGCTGGCCTTGTTTAAATGCCAATGATGTTGTTGTCACTAAAGCCAAAGTATTGGGGGCACATGAACACAGGTCTTTCACAGCCCCGCTGGCCTAATGGATAAGGCACTGGCCTCCTAAGCCAGGAATTGTGGGTTCGTTTCCCATCTGGGGTGGTTTACAGCAGAGTGGCGCAGCGGAAGCGTGCTGGGCCCATAACCCAGAGGTCGATGGATCGAAACCATCCTCTGCTAAGACTGCTTTACTTATGTACATGTTTTATCCCAAACAAAGAGCAACTTCCACATCCTGCTTGTTCGTTCAGAAAATCTGTGTGTTTGTGTGTGCATGCCCTGTTCAAACTCCTCATTGACTAAGCCACCTGAATGAGATGGACAATTAGTAGGGCAAGCGAATCGTGTCCCAGTGGCCTGTCCAAGTAGTCGTTCATCCCGATTACTTTGTGTGCTTGCCTTGTTTAAATGCCAATGATGTCGTTGTCACTAAAGCCAAAGTAATGGGGGCCCATGAACACAGGTCTTTCACAGCCCTGGTGGCCTAATGGATAAGGCACTGGCCTCCTAAGCCAGGGATTGTGGGATCGATTCCCACCTGTTGTGGTTTGCAGCCGAAGTGTGCTGGGCCCATAACCCAGAGGTCGATGGATCGAAACCCTCCTCTGCTAAGACTACTTTAATTGTGTACATGTTTTATCCCAAAAAAAGAGCAACTTCCACATCCTGCTTGTTCATTCAGAACAATCTGGGTTGGTTTACAGCAGAGTGCCGCGGCGGAGGCGTGCTGGGCCCATGACCCAGAGGTCGATGGATCGAAACCATCCTCTGCTAAGACTGCTTTACTTATGTAAATGTTTTATCCCAAACAAAGTGTGAAGTGGTTTTCAATCTTTCCGAAAAATAACTTCACAGAGATCTTTGATGCCAGAAATAATTAGACTTTATTTTCGAACGCCGTTCCGTTCCATAGAACGGCGCTCTAACGCTCTGGCTCTCCGGCCCACTGGCCCTCTGGCCTTCCAGCGCACTCCCGAGTATATTTTGGTTCAGAGTTATATACATAAATCTTCTTCCAAAGAAGCTAACACACCCTATAGATAGTTTTGGGTAAAAGTCTTTTACCATGTGACTTCTCGGAATAGAATTTTCTGCAGCAAACAACATTCCATTCAAGGTCTTTCACATACACAGAGGAAATCCAAAGTCACAGACAGAAGCAATAATTGTGTCCAAATATATAGCTAAATTACTTGTTTTCTAAATAATAAAATCTTCAACAAGAGCAACTTCCACATCCTGCTTGTTCGTTCAGAAAATCTGTGTGTTTGCCCTGTTCAAACTCCTCATTGACTAAGCCACCTGAATGAGATGGACAATTAGTAGGGCAAGCGAATCTTGTCCCAGTGGCCTGTCGAAGTAGTCGTTCATCCGGATTACTTTGTGTGCTGGCCTTGTTTAAATGCCAATGACGTTGTTGTCACTAAAGCCAAAGTAATGGGGGCACATGAACACAGGTCTTTCAGAGCCCCGGTGGCCTAATGGATAAGGCACTGGCCTCCTAAGCCAGGAATTGTGGGTTCGTTTCCCATCTGGTGTGTATTACTGCAGAGTGGTGCAGCGTAAGCGTGCTGGGCCCATAACCCAGAGGTCGATGGATTGAAACAATCCTCTGCTAAGAATGCTTTACTTATGGACATGTTTTATCAAAAAATAAAGAGCAACTTCCACATCCTGCTTGTTCGTTCAGAAAATCTGTGTGTTTGTGTGTGCATGCCCTGTTCAAACTCCTCATTGACTAAGCCACGTGAATGAGATAGACAAATAGTAGGGCAAGCGAATCGTGTCCCAGTGGCCTGTCGAAGTAGTTGTTCATCCGGATAACTTTGTGTGCTGGCCTTGTTTAAATGCCAATGATGTTGTTATCACTAAAGCCAAAGTAATGGGGGCACATGAACACAGGTCTTTCACAGCCGCGGTGGCCTAATGGATAAGGCACTGGCCTCCTAAGCCAGGGATTGTGGGTTTGTTTCCCATCCGGTGTGGATTACAGCAGAGTGGCGCAGCGGAAGCGTGCTGTGCCCATAACCCAGAGGTCGATGGATCGAAAACATCCTCTGCTAGGACTGCTTTACTTATGTACATGTTTTATCCCAAACAAAGAGCAACTTCCACATCCTGCTTGTTCGTTCAGAAAATCTGTGAGTTTGTGTGTGTATGCCCTGTTCAAATGCGTCATTGACTAAGCTACCTGAAGGACAATTAGTAGGGAAAGCGAATCTTGTCCCAGTGGCCTGTCGAAGTAGTCGTTCATCCGGATTACTTTGTGTGCTGGCCTTGTTTAAATGCCAATGATGTTGTTGTCACTAAAGCCAAAGTAATGGGGGCACATGAACACAGGTCTTTCACAGCCCCGGTGGCCTAATGGATAAGGCACTGGCCTCCTAAGCCAGGAATTGTGGGTTCGTTTCCCATATGGTGTGGGTTACAGCAGAGTGGCGCAGTGGAAGCGTGCTGGGCCCATAACCCAGAGGTCGATGGATCGAAACCATCCTCTGCTAAGAAGCCTTTATTTATGTTCATGTTTTATCCCCAAAAAAGAGCAACTTCCACATCCTGCTTGTTCGTTCAGAAAATCTGTGTGTTTGTGTGTGCATGCCCTGTTCAAACTCCTCATTGACTAAGCCACCTGAATGAGATGGACAATTAGTAGGGCAAGCGAATCGTGTCCCAGTGGCCTGTCGAAGTAGTCGTTCATCCGGATTACTTTGTGTGCTGGCCTTGTTTAAATGCCAATAGCCGCGTTTCCACTGTCGGGCCAGGGCCGGGCCAGGGCTAACAGCGAGCCGAGCCGGGCCACTGGCCTCGGGCCTCAAGCACCGGGCTTGCGTTTCCACTGCCGGGCCAGTAGCCCCGCAGCGCTGCCATAAACCCCGCCCTTAACACGCCTTCCTGGATCGAACGTCATACAACCCCACCCATTTCAGCGGGAATTATGAAGTTCATTCAGGCAGGACACACTAGCTTGCTAAAATCACACGACGATCGAGATGGAGAGGACCGAAGCGTCTGTTTGTTTGCTCATTTTGGTATTTGCTTGGTGGAAGATGAGGCAGCAAAGCCAAGATAAGAAGATGGAGGTTCAGCGGCGACAACGCCGAAAGCTTATGTTGGCAGCAAGGCGAAAGAGAGCGATCCAACGACGTGCGATTCGGTTACAGCGAATGGAGAGTCGTCAGCAATGGATGGAAACGGTAAATATTTTATTTTATAGTATAGTTAATTCGTATCTTGTAGTCGATGTGAGCATAACTTCAAATTATATTGCACGGAGTTGTTTTTATGAGCTTTTCACTGTCTTTACTATCTGCTGAAAAGACAAATATTTTGCTAGTTTATCATATCTTGCTTGCTATATTAATATAATTAAAGTTAGATGGTATTGTTAAACTGTCATTGTATTATTCGTTTAATACATCTATTTATACCCAAGATTATGAAAATATGCATTTACATTTCGCATAATTAGGGAAGTAATGTTTACAGTACCACTTTGCAAGAAAGTAAAGTATGTAATGTATGGGTTAACATGAACGAAACATTAGCAATACATTTGTTAATGTATTTGTTTATCTTTGTTAACGCTAGATTTTCAAAAAAATCAGCTGTTGGTTTGTTAGTTTGTTCAGTGCGTTAACTGATTGTAACAATTAAAACATTGGAGTGTAATGTATTAATAAATGGGTTAGCAAATATTTATAAATGCTGTAGAAGCGCCTTTCATTTATGTACATGTACAGATCTGTAACATAATTAAGTAATTAATGTTTACACTTCATTCTATTATTTTTCAGATGATGCATCACTACTACACCAATATAATACGGACCGCTGAGGTGTGGGCCTATCAGCGAACAAGTGACTGGTGGGAGAACACCGCTCAAAGATTCACAGATGAGCAGTGGCTGGGCGACTTCAGAATTTCCAGAGAAACATTCACATACATTTGTACAACTCTGAAGCCTGCACTACAGCGACAAGATACAAATGATCGATTATGCATTCCTCTGGAGAAACGGGTAGCCATTGCATTGATTTATACCAGAGTGGTGTGATCGTGATAAAGATGCTGAACGTTCACTTTGCAATGTTGGTGATGAGCGTTCAGATGCAAGAAGTGCTCTGCAACAGTTATTCATGCAGCAGCAATAATTGTAAGTTGTTGTTATATTGTGTTTGTTACAAATAAAATATTTGAAATGAAGATTTGGCATAACCCTGTTTTGTGACTTGAATACAATTCTTTATCCTAAATGGTACATGGTTACATCAGACAATATCAGATCAATAGGCCATTTAAGCATTCAGAGTGAATACTGCAAAACTGTTTTAATAACATACAATTTAACAATCTTCTCACTATTTTTAAATAAAATCAAACATACTTAGCTCTACAGTTTTTTTTAAATTGCAGTTGTAAGTATATGTCTGTTGAAATTTATTTAGATATGTTCACTTCTGTTAATGGTACTTTAAAATGTTAAACTGCTTACACTGTTTACAGTATTACAGAATACAAAAGGTGCCCATCAGACAGCCGTTTAGATAATGTGTCCATCAGTATGCATAGTAGTCTATACCAATAAATGTCTTTGCTTAATTATCGTTCTACTGACTAGGACCGTATTTGCATTACAGAATACAAAAGGTGCCCATCAGACAGCCGTTTAAATAATGTGTCCATCAGTATGCATAGAAGTCTATACGAATACCTGCAATAATGGCTTATCTGAGTCACAAAGTCTTTATATTTTAGTAAATTATCATGTAGGTAACTTTTACAATAGGTTTTCATAAGTTAACATTAGTTAAATACTTTATATATTAAAAACTAATAGTGAGCATTTACTACACAGTATGTATTCATCTTAGTTAAAGCAAATGCCAAATATTGCTAAGTATTGAAATCTAAGGTTTTTTTTGCTAACGTATATGCAGTGTGAAATAACATGAACCAACAATGAATTACTAATAAAGAATGTATTTAAGTAACATTCATTTTACATATATGCCTTATAATAGGTGTATAATTTTTACTATAATGTGTATTTTGCTTTTGATAATGTGCCCCTTAATAAGCATGATTTCCATTTGCCTCAGTTATAATAGCACAGATACTACTTTATTTATATATTAAGTTTACATCAGAGTGCAAAAATACAAAGGTGCTTATAAAACTTATAAAGCATACATACAAATGAAACAAAACAGGTGCTTTTGAGAAGTACTACTTACAAATGTGCATACATTACAAACAGAACAGCAGGTGATTTTAAGAAGTAGCCTACTATTTACACAATTTTTTTAAGGCATTAAGGAAAACGTTTCCATTAAGGAAAGATAGATGTTTTGTCCATCTAAGTTACTTCCTCTGGAGAAGGGCTGCGGTCAGATGACTGAAGACTGATGCAAAAGACTCCGATTCTTTCTGTCTTTGTGACATCTCCTCCCGTCTGAGTTGTGCATCATAGTCCAATTCCTCTCGTCTCATCATCATTTCTTTCTTCATTTCTTCTCTTCTTAGCTCACGCTCTTCTTTCATCTGTTGCTGTGTTATGTCCTGCATACACTGCAAAAACTCCCTTGATGCCAAATTTACAGCTTTGCGTTTGCGACTCTCTGTAAAAGCAGACACACAAATAAGCAGGATATTTGAGATGTCTTCTGATAGATTATAGATTGTGGTATATAGCACATACAGTATACCAAACTATAAAGTCTGTTACATATATTTAGCAGGTACATTAAACGCATAAATAGTAAATACCTGGTCTAGTCCTTTGTGGAATGTGATGTGATCCTCCTCTTATTATGGTTAGATCTTCAGGGTCGTCATGTCTCTCTGTAATAAACATATATACACATAACGTTAATTACATACTGACAAAGAAACTAACAAAACATTGAATACTTCTGTGGTGTATTTTGTATATTTTTTGCATACCTGGTGTCGACGTTAGCAGTGGAAGTGTCGACGGTCCCTGCTCCACTTCTGAGTCAAATAAAACACTCTGGGATGACGATTCTAGCACACAAAACATAAACACGCACGTTAGCCACTTATACAATATTTAATTATTTATTTAAAAGTTAGGAAGATAGCATATTAACTCACCGGCCGTGGCTGCCATAGTGTCCCGACTTGTCTCGCCACTAACAGAAGGACGGTGACCCAGCACACCGTCCATCAAATCGAACCATGGAAAATTCCTTCTTTGGGCTCCGCTTTTTCCATTGTGCGTTTTAATCGCCTTGTACTGCGCCCGCAACTTTTTTATTTTTTCCCGAACTTGAAGCGTTGTTCGGCTAATACTCAGCTTAGCAAGTTCAGCAACGATGTACTTGATAACATCCTCGTTTCTGCACACGCCGTCAAATTGACGTTGTACTCTTTCTTCTGCCCAAATGCTCAGAAGAGCTTTGGTATCCTCGACAGACCAGTACAGGCGATTCTCCATTTCGAGCAGCGATAATTTTGCGCGATATAAAAAAAGTGAAATGTGCATCTTGCCGCAGACCATACCTTTCCCTAACACCGATAAAATCCGCCTTTTACCTTGACCACGCCTCTAGCCCGAGCTGGCCTGCTTTGGCCCAAGGTATTCGACGGGCCAGAAATCCTGGCCGTTGGCCCCGAGTAAGCCCCGCTCAAGCACCGGAAGTGACAGTGGAAACGCGACTGGCCCTGGCACGCACTAGCACGGCTCGGCCCTGGCCCGGCAGTGGAAACGCGGCTAATGATGTTGTTGTCACTAAAGCCAAAGTAATGGGGTATATGAACACAGGTCTTTCACAGCCCCAGTGTGGAAGTGGAATTTAGACAAAAAAGCTAATAGCTCAGGAACAAATATTTATAAAGATTAATTTGATCTATGCAGCTCTCTGAGTGTTCAAGTTTCAGATGGCTTCAGTGTCGAATGGAAGAGGTGAAAGGTCAAAGACGACTGCAGAGAGAAGAAGAAGAGTGGGTGAGGGGCTTTCAGCTCCCCTTCTGAAGATGACCACTCTCTGGAAAACTCAGCATGGAGAAAGACTGATTTAATACTGGAAAAGGTGAAACTTTCACTATTTCACTGGAGACTTTTTCCTGAGGACAAGAGGAAAATCCTGAGATGCAAAGCTGAGGCAAAATCTATCAAAAGCCCAAACTCAGAAGAGGCAGAGAAACAGCAGAGCCTATATTCCTGTTTACATCAAGCCTTTGAGTGACAGCTAGGCTGACGACACATGCAGAGCGACAGCCAAGAAGCTTCAACAGACTGATAATCTAAAAACAGAAAAACTGACCGACATCCTTCCCTTACGGGCAACACAGGTGTGGCAACTCCGATTATCACTCTAGAGACTGCTTCAAATTTAGTTAATTATTAGATTAACTTTATTCATTCTGATTATTCACTGGTCTCATAAGCAATTCTTTATATTCTCTGCTAAATTAACCCTCTCTGCTTTTTCAGTATAGGTTCAAGTCCAGCCCTATAAAAAAGAAAGAATACACTGAAAGAGACAAGTGGGTGCTCAACTCACTAAATAGTTCAATCTGAGGTTGGATTTGTTATAGTGAGGATTATATGAAACAACTATAGGGCTTAAAAGCATGAGAAAAATTAATCTGTAGAAAAGAAAAAGGTAGACACAAAATGTCAAAGAATTATTATTATTGTTTGCAAAACAATGATACTGATCACTCCATTTTGTGTTGGTAATTTTTTAGAGATATAGATTGGAGAAAAAATTACTCCAAAAGTCCAAAATTATGAAGTCGTAAAAAATGCTGTCAAAACGTCTCAGGTTACTACTGTAACCATAGTTCCCTGAGAAAGGGAACGAGACGATGCGTCACTTGACGCTTTGGGAACGCCCCCAGCGTGCATGCGTCTGAGCATCAATGTCAACTAGTCCAATGGAAAGAATGAGCGTCACGGGCGGGTGACGTCATGACCAGGAAGGGATAAAGGCTCACCCGGTGAAACGCGGCATTAGCTTCAAAAAGTCGAAGCAAGCCGATCACAGGGAAGCAGGAAGTATGGCAGGGTGACGCATCGTCTCGTTCCCTTTCTCAGGGAACTATGGTTACAGTAGTAACCTGAGACGTTCCCTTTCGAGGGAACTCGCGATGCGTCACTTGATGCTTTGGGAACGAGAATTCCCAAAACGCCAGAATTCCAAGTACCTGAGTGTCAGTCTGTTGGAACTAAGCACTAAGCACCTGAGAACCTGGGGCAGCATCCAGGTCCAAACTGTAAAACCTGACGAATGTGAGCGGTGAGGACCAGCCTGCCGCATCACAAACGTCTTGGAGGGAAACCCCAAATAACAAGGCTTTAGAGGCCGCCATACCCCTCGTTGAGTGAGCTCTGACCACCAAGGGACACGGATGGTCAGAGTACTCGTATGCAAGTGAAATAGCCTCGACTATCCACTTGCTAACCGTCTGTTTAGAAGCAGGAAGACCCTTCTTAGGTGATCCAAAGCAAATAAATAACTGGTCGGACTTCCTCATAGAAGATGTCCGATGAACATAAGTATCCAGTGCTCGCACTGGACACAAGAGGTTCAGCCTTTCCGGGTCCGCAGATGTAAAAGGAGGAGGACAGAAAGCCTGCAGCACGATAGGCCTCGGAATCAAGGTCGGCACCTTAGGGACGTATCCCTGTTTTGGATATAAGAATGCCTTGACCATCCCCGGTGCAAACTCAAGGCAAGTGGGGGAAACCGAAAGGGCCTGAAGGTCTCCAACTCTCTTAAGGGACGAAATAGCTAGCAGAAAGATAGTCTTAAGGGTAAGACATTTCTCTGAAACCGAATCTAAGGGCTCGAATGGAGCCCTAGACAGGCCTTCTAGTAATAATGCCAAATCCCAAGCTGGCACCCTAGTGCGAGTTGCAGGCCTCAGCCTCAATGTGCCACGAAGGAAACGTGTAATCAGGGGGTCTCGACCCAACGATGTACCCCCAACCAGGGCGTGGTAAGCCGCAATGGCCGCCACGTAAACCTTAAGTGTGGAAGGACATAAACCTGACGTAAAGCGCTCCTGCAAGAACTCGAGTACTGTGTTCACAGAACAGTTAACCGGATCCCACTGATGTCGGTGACACCATACAGAAAAAACTTTCCATTTCAGCGCATATAGTTTCCTAGTAGCTGGAGCTCTGGAGCTTAGGATGGTCTCAGCAGCCTCAGCTGAGAGACCAGTCTCTATGAGTTGGGCCCCCTCAGAGGCCAAACCCACAGGTTCCAAATCTCTGGTCGAGGGTGAAATATTGTGCCCCCGGCCTGAGACAGAAGGTCTCTCCTGATCGGGATCTCCAAGGGAGGACCGTCTAAGAGATGGATCAGGTCCGCAAACCAGATCCGACTCGGCCAGCGTGGTGCTACAAGCAGTAGGCTTATTCCGTACTGGCGGACTCGTTCCAGAACTCCTGGGAGCAGAGCAACAGGGGGAAATGCGTACAGACGTAGCCTCGGCCACGTCTGCACCATAGCATCCAGCCCCAGGGGGGCTGGGTGAGTAAGGGAGAACCAAAGTGGACAGTGCGTCGTGTGCTGAGACGCAAACAGATCCACCTCTGCTTGGCCGTAAAACTCCCAAATTTTCTCCACCGCCTCGGGGTGGAGTCTCCAGTCCCCTGGCCTCAGCTCCTGCCTCGAAAGGATGTCTGCCCCCACATTCTGGTCCCCAGGAATATACACTGCCCTCAGGGAGAGTACCTTCCCCAGAGACCACAGGAGGATCTGGTGCGCCAGTTTGCAGAGCGGACGCGACCGCAGACCCCCCTGACGGTTCAGATAAGAGACCACTGATGTGTTGTCTGTTTGTACAAGCACATGATGGCCCCTCAGGTCTGGGAGAAACTGTCTCAACGCATTGAAGACAGCCATCATCTCCAGGCAATTGATGTGCCACGAAAGATGATGACTTTTCCACAGACCCTGAACCGAGCGGCCTTCCATTACCGCTCCCCAGCCGGTGAGGGAAGCATCTGTCGAGATCGTAACACGATGGCAAAGAGCTCCCAATACCGGACCCTGGGTTAAGAACCAATGTTTCCTCCATATAATTAAGGCACGAAGGCACCGCCGCGTGACCTTGATCATACGAAGTGGGTTTCCCCTCGGGGAGAACCCTCTGGTCCTTAGCCACCACTGTAAAGGTCTCATGTACAGCAGGCCAAAAGGAATCACGTTGGACGCTGCCGCCAAGAGACCCAACAGTCTCTCGAACTGTTTCACAGTGCGTGACTGGCCTAGCTTTAGCTCTTTGGTGGCTGTCAGGATAGCAGCTACACGAACGGGCGATAGAGTGGCCCGCATCGTCACTGAATCCCATACCACACCAAGGAAAGTGGTTCTCTGTACTGGAGAAAGAACACTCTTCTTGGCGTTGAGCCTCAACCCCAACATCTGCATATGAGCGAGAACGACACCTCGGTGCCGAACCGCCAACTGCTCTGATTCCGCCAGAATCAGCCAGTCGTCGATGTAGTTCAGAATACGTATGCCCTGAAGCCTGAGAGGGGCTAGAGCTGCATCCACGCATTTCGTGAACGTGCGGGGTGATAAAGCTAGACCGAAAGGAAGAACCCGATATTGGTATTCTTTGCCCCCGAAAGAAAACCTTAGGAACTTCCTGTGCTGAGGGAGGATGGAGATATGGAAGTAGGCGTCCTTCAGATCTATCGTGACAAACCAGTCCTCGGATCTGATTTGAGTCGCGATCTATTTGAGTGTCAGCATCTTGAACTTGAGTTTCTGTACTGAACGATACAACAGACGAAGATCTAAAATGGGA
Source organism: Siphateles boraxobius (assembly GCF_051911475.1). Lineage (NCBI taxonomy): Eukaryota > Metazoa > Chordata > Actinopteri > Cypriniformes > Leuciscidae > Siphateles > Siphateles boraxobius. Next base: position 3,639,806 of record NW_027509019.1, on the reverse strand, counting down.
CGCAACCCCCCATCCGTTTTTGGAACAATGAAATAACGGCTGTAAAAACCCGACTCTCTGTCGGGTGAGTACACCTGTTCTATAGCTTCCTTTGCTAACAGGGCCTTTACCTCTTGCTCCATTACCAGAGCCTGCTCGGGATGCACCACTGTGGGCAGCACCCCCGTTGTAACGAGGAGGACGAGAACCAAACTGGATTCTGTATCCTTTCTCTACAATCTGCAGGACCCAATGAGAAATATTCGGCAGAAGCTTCCACGCTGCCAGAAAATTTACTAAGGGAACCAGCCTCTCGAGGCTGGTCCCTGGTGTTATCGAGACAGCCAATTCCGGAGCCTGAAACATAATGGCAGGAACTACCTGAACTGGCCGCTCTAAGGCCCCCCTCAGAGGGCGCGAAACCGATGCTGTGCCGCAGCATAGCATCAGCGACTCGCTGGAGACCGCTGCGCCCTGAAGCACCGAGGGTGGCAGGGTTGGCAGAACGGTCTCGTGAGGACCCCGAAATGGAACGGGCACCGTAAAATGAGGTGTACACCGCTCCACTTCGGTCGGGGCTGTCCTCACAGGCCTAATGCATGAACATCAGGACCTTTTTTTTTTTTTGAACCGAAGTCTTCTTCGCCTGAAGAACGGTCCTCAGATCCGGCTTCGACTTAGAAGACTTCGGTTGAGAGGGTTGCGTCTGTCTCCAGTCTCTACGTGGAGGTGCACGAGATGCAACACTCTCTTTCTGATGCACACGATATGATGAGCTCGACGGCTGGGGCTGCTCACGCCCAGCAGCCCCAGGGGGCTGGACCCGGCGAGGGATAAACTTTTTAAAAACGTCCGCTTGTTTTTTTGACTCCTGAAATCTCTCGACGACCGGGTGGACTGCGTCGCCGAAGAGACCAGAAGGTTCAAGCGGAGCATCTAATAAAAAAGCTCGATCTTTTTCTTTAATTTCAGACAGATTTAACCATAAATGTCTCTCAGTAGCTACCAAGGCTGCCATAGACCGCCCAATTGCTCTGGCGGTCTCCTTAGTAGCCCTGAGAGAAAGATCGGTAGCCCGACGAAGTTCACGAATATCGTCATGACTGACTCCCTCACTACTATCCAGATCCCCCAGCAGGTCAGCTTGATAAGCCTGGAGCACTGCCATAGTATGCAGACATGCTCCAGCTTGACCTGCTGCCGTATAAGCTTTGCCCACTAACACCGAAGTGGCTTTAAGCGGTCTAGTGGGCAAAGCCGAGGCTTTCAGAGACGATGCGGGACCAGGGGAAAGATAACTGGCTAAATTCTCTTCCGCCTGGGGCATCGCCTCATAACCATACTCTTTCAGCCCTCTTATTCTCAAATAAGTGTTAACATGAGGGCTGAAAAGACGTGATGAGTATGGTTTATTCCACGATTTAGAAATTTCATTGTGCAAATCGGGAAAAAATGGAAGCCCTCGTGGTGGAGATAATGTGGTGGAAGATAAAAAGCGCTCATCTAATTTGCTTTTAGGACGAGCGCCCTTATTCTCAGATGGCCATTCAATATTTAATTTCTCTACAGCCCGCGACATAACATCCACCAGCTCATCATATGCTGGGGAAATAAATTGTGAATCTCTTTCCCCCATGTGTGTGCTTACACTCTCCACACTCATCACATCAACCTCCTCGGAGGAAGAGCAATAAAGAAATGGAGGGCTCTCTCCCCGGGCGAAAGAAACCGCAGAGCGTGCTTCCGACACCGGGGAGAGAGCACTGGATCTCTCGGGTAAGGAAGGAGAAAGAGCCCTCGGACCCGTCTCCAACCCCTCCGAAAGATCCTTTTGCGATCCCCAGGAGTGCATTCTCCGCGCCGCCTCAGCAGACGCGGGTCCTGATCCCTGTGGATCGCGAGCCTGCCCACTCACTTTATCAAAGAGTGACAGGCGAGAGCGGAGCATGCGAAGCGGTAACATCTCACAATGCTGGCACTCAGCCCCCTCGAAGGCTGAGACCGCATGCTCCACTCCCAAACAAACGACACAAAGCTCGTGTGTGTCCCCACCCGTTAAATAACGCGGGCAGGGAGAAGCACACTGTTTGTACACTTGTTTAGTTTCCATCCTTTTCCGCAACAGACAACAGTAAATAGACAGAGACAAAATGACACAGATCGCTTGCTGAGACACAGAAGCTAATGCCGCGTTTCACCGGGTGAGCCTTTATCCCTTCCTGGTCATGACGTCACCCGCCCGTGACGCTCATTCTTTCCATTGGACTAGTTGACATTGATGCTCAGACGCATGCACGCTGGGGGCGTTCCCAAAGCGTCAAGTGACGCATCGCGAGTTCCCTCGAAAGGGAACTGGGATAATGAGATGGAAATGGAAAAACAAAAAAGAATAGGAAAAATCAGAAAAACAAATGACAAAATACATTTGAAAAATTACAATGGCAGGCTTATTATTCTAAAATACTTAGTCTATTAGAATTTGTAAAAAGAAAAAAAGGATTATAACACTGGTGTTAAACTAAACCTTATGATCATTGACACTTCTCAGTAGTGTTTGACATAGCTGTGTTGACCTGATCAGACCTTGTGGCTAAAATTATAGGATGCCACATTTAGAGCACAACCTGCAAGAATGTATGCTGGCCAGTGTGTGTGTGAGAGAGACACTGAGTGTGAATGATTGAGAGATGGTGTTTCAAGAAACATCTAAGGCAAATCAATTATTTTGCCAATACAGCTGTATTTAAAATTTAACATGTGGGCCCTGAAGGAATGCAACTTTGTCAAATGTTTAATTTAACTTCTAATACTATCATATATAAACTGAGAAAGTTCTGTAAATTGAATTTAGCATTCAGCTGTGGAGCACGAAAGTCCTGTCTTATTCTGTGTCTCTATATACAGCTGTCAGACGGGTTTTCTTTCTATTGTAAGTTAAATGAAACATGTTAGTGAAACTCTTGGAGACTCTCGCGAGCTTTTGTCTTAGCAAGAGAGAGTCCTGTCATTCCTGTTCTGGAGTCTCAGGGTTTGAATAGGTTTTTTCCCTCTCTCTTTTAATACCGGTTCCTAAACCTGTATATGAGTTTCCACCATCACAATGTAATCCCTCCCTCTTATAATGTATATATATTACAATGTTTGACTCAAGAAGTCAGACGATGTTGGAATGACTGCAGCTACCGACAAGCAATAAAATAACTTCTGCTTGGAAAACTTCCTCCGTCTCCTGGTCTGAGCTTCTAACTTTTCTACAAGGAAAAAGTTCACTACAGCCCACAGGGCAAATTCTGCCCAATAAAATAATGACCATGGATGGATTTGGTTAAATTTCCTGGTCAGGAACTGAAGTAACAATAGGAAAAAACAAAGAATGAAAAGAGAAAAATAAAAATAGAAAAACCAGTGCCACATTTGCGCAGCGCATAACATATCTGACTTTCTTTGCAGCATAACACGTCTGCCTTTCTTTTCAGCATATCATGATGGAGCTGATCTATGTCAAAAGTATGAAATATTGTCTTGTAACTTTTGTCAAAGTGGGTTGAGTATTGTCCAAGATGCCTAATAAATAGTGGGTTGATAGTGGAACTCAAGACAAAGAGATAACTGAGTTGAATTGACTAATTTTAAGAGTACTTTGAAATTTATTATGAGAAAAATGCAAAGAGATTGCAATTATGATGATAAAAAAGCCAAACTGTATGAAAAACAATGGGGAAAATATGATTTAAAGTCCTGCTGTTAATGAAGGCAGAAAGGACACCACTCAGCCCACATGATCTTTCTATAGGTAACATCGAGAAGGACAATGGGACAGATGAGCAGATGATTGAAATTACATGTTGTTTTCACTAACAAAAATAATTAAGCTTTAATTTACAGATAGCAGCAGCTCAATTCCAGGAAGGATTCTGGAACAAGTCTAACAAAAAGAACCAGTAACTGTGCTTTGTAATTTCAGAAGAAGTGATCAACAGAGTGACATTTGAGTTCATGTCTCTCAACTTAAAATACACCAACTGACTTCAGCAACCCACCACAACTGAAGTGAGGGATCAAGGACATGCTGACAATGAGAGAAAGAGTCCATTGCAACGAACGACTCACTGGAGACACCCTGGTGAAAGATGTAAAGATGACAAGATGGCTAACAGAATGATCAAATCATGAATGGAAGAAAAGACAAACTTGACCAGAAACACAGTAATGAGAGGAACTGTGCAAAGAAGATAATCAACAGAGATGAAAACTTTCTTAAACAATAGTCAACATCAACCAACTTTCCTACGAATGAATGTTTAGCCCTTGAAAAGATTCAGTAGCAACTTAATAATAACCCCACCATAACAAAAATGATTGAAGAGAAAAATATATTAAAGCAACATAGAAAACAATGATAATGACAAATAGAAAAGAAACTAAAATAATGTTAAAAATTAACATTGGGAATTAAGACAATTCATGAAGGAAAAAATTAAAACTAAAAATAACTTTAAAATAAATCTTATACTCAGATGAAATTTGTCAATACAAGGGTATACTTAATTAATTTAAGACTACAGTTGAAATTAAAGCAAGTATTAACAAATATTAAATTTTAATTTTAATTGATAAGAATACAATTTGATTCAAAATGCAATTGATTAGTTAAAATTTTATCAAGTAGTTCTCGATAGAAAGTTTATAGACTTAGAGGAAGTTATTGAAATCCAATAACAAACAGGCCCTTATGAACAATCTAAACGGCACCAGAGGGGCGTCAAAAATAGATATTTGGCATTCACATGAAGGACAGATTGTCGAACCAATGAATACTTTTGAATATTCTCAGTCCAGATGCGCAATGGTTTTAAACCAGTGCGCAAAGGGGGGAGTAAGGTAAGGAAATTAAAATTTAAAATAAAGTTAAAATTAAAGGCATTTTAAATTAAAAGGCATTTTTGCAAAGTTTTGTGAAATTTGTGGCAAAAACAAAGTTAAGAAAAGAACAGCGACAAAAATAGGCCATATATCAGTATACCATGTGGACATGATATAGATGGGTAAAAGCAATGAAATCAGCAGAGGAGGGGCAGGAACAGAAATTAAATCTCTGACAGAGAAGTAATCCTTAGATTGGAAGTCTATCAGAAATAAGGTCAGATAATGGGTCAACTATGAATGAATGAATTCATAGAATGTCCGACTGAGAAAAACAGGGAATCAAGTTCAGAAGTTATTAAACATTTAAGAACAATAGTTATGTTTAGCCGCGGGCGGCTGTCTCGGTTTTTAAAGGGTTAACACTGGTGGTATAGTAGAGAATGATATTTCCCATACATCTCTCAATATTTTCATATTTCTGCATGATGGAATATCCCTGAACTCTGTCTGGCTCGTGTGTGTGTGTGTGTGTGTGTGTGTGTGTGTGTGTGTGTGTGTGTGTGTGTGTGTGTGTGTGTGTGTGTGTGTGTGTGTGTGTGTGTGTGTGTGTGTGTGTGTGTGTGTGTGTGTGTGAGAGAGAGAGATATGGACTTGGTCAGGTCGTGTGTTGGTGTCCTTGAGCTGGATGTAGTGGTGTGTGTGTGTGTGTGTGTGTGTGTGTGTGTGTGTGTGTGTGTGTGTGAGAGAGAGAGAGATATGGACTTGGTCAGGTCGTGTGTTGGTGTCCTTGAGCTGGATGTAGTGGTGTGTGTGTGTGTGTGTGTGTGTGTGTGTGTGAGAGAGAGAGATATGGACTTGGTCAGGTCGTGTGTTGGTGTCCTTGAGCTGGATGTAGTGGTGTGTGTGTGTGTGTGTGTGTGTGTGTGTGTGTGTGTGTGTGTGTGTGTGTGTGTGTGTGTGTGTGAGAGAGAGAGAGATATGGACTAGGTCAGGTCGTGTGTTGGTGTCCTTGAGCTGGATGTAGTGGTGTGTGTGTGTGTGTGTGTGTGTGTGTGTGTGTGTGTGTGTGTGTGTGTGTGTGTGTGTGTGTGTGTGTGTGTGTGTGTGTGTGTGAGAGAGAGAGAGATATGGACTTGGTCAGGTCGTGTGTTGGTGTCCTTGAGCTGGATGTAGTGGTGTGTGTGTGTGTGTGTGTGTGTGTGTGTGTGTGTGTGTGTGTGTGTGTGTGTGTGTGTGTGTGTGTGTGTGTGTGTGTGTGTGTGTGTGTGTGTGATGGACCTGGTCAGGTCGTGTGTGTTGGCGTCCTTCACCTGGATGTAGTGATGTGTGTGTGTGATCACTGATCTCTGTGTGTGTGTCTATGATGTGTATGTGTCTCTTATGTGTGTGTTGTGTGCCTCTGTTGTGTGTGTCTATGTGATGGCAAACGTAATGAAAGCGGAACAAAACTGCGCAACTCGTTTGTGCTTCATGGGCCGTTTATCATTTTTGGACTAGTAATAGACAGCGTAGTACTACACAGCGCTGGAGATCCAGTAAAGAAAAGAAAGCATTTGAATTCGCCACAGAAATAATAACATCGCTGCCAGATACAGTGAGAAATATTCAAATTTCTCTGTTATTAACCGTAGATCTTTATTAGACCAAACAGAGTTGATGTGAAAACCAGGAGAAACATTGTTCCATGAATGAACATCTTAGAGAAGGCTTTAAGTCCACAGATCATCAACATTCACCATGGATTTACTGTAGTAACACTCACTGTAACTATGGTATTGTGACAGAAATAGTCAAACGCTTATGAGTACTACACATCTTTCCCCAGAACTTCAAAACTATAATTTAAATTTGTATTTTTAAAATGATTACCAAAACATTTTTTGTTCATCCTTCAAAGATTGTCCCCATTTATAAAACTAAAAGCTTCAAGATGTAGGAAAAAAAATTAAATTACCATTGTAACCAGTAGGTGGTTGTGGTGGTGTGGTATGCTCAAAATCACGGTACGGATCATATATGTTTTTTGAGCCACGGATCGGATCATTTTTCAGTTCAGCAAAAGAAAAAAGCCTAACTGATAAAGTTCACACATTAATTAAAACAAGTGAACAATCAGTAATAAAATAAGAACAAATACACAAATTACAAGCAGAGATGAATACTAAATAAAGTTATTAAGTCTAATAGTAGAATTCAGGTACAGAAATTAATAATTAAGCCTAAATGTAAAATAACACTTTGTTCACTGTAGAAATGAAATATAGTTTCATATTTGTTAAAGCTGTATTTTGATGTTTTCTTAATATTTATGGCACAGACAACAGCAGGAATATTAGGTGTGTGCTGTCACTTTAAGACCGAATGCACAGACCGAAGACATGAGGAGGAAAGGAGATTGATTGATTTCTTATCTATAGCTGAAAACATTAATATTACATCCGTCATCTATCATTCCCATTGATATAAACGGCTGGTCGTTTTAAAACTGAAGCTCAGCAAACATCAATCCTCAGAATGCCCTGTTGTGTACTTTTGTGAAGTTCGGACGGAGTGGAATAGTGATGGGACTGAACAAAATGATTCAGTGTTTCGAATCGTTTGAATCGCCACACGCTGGTGACTCCTGCTGGTCAGAACAGTGGAAATGCAATAACTCAGGCCAAACATGCATTAAAGCAACTTTTACAAACACATTGCAAGTGTTTATTGAAAGTATAATCCATCAAATGCAATGAACTAATCATCAAATAAGATTAAAGTTGGAACTGCTCCATCTTTCAGCACAAGCTGATGTGCGAATCCTGAATTGAGCTCGCGAAGATTATGGAAGCTTTCCTCCGTAAAATGTGCAGCACAGAGAGCGAGATTTGGGTCATAATTATGAGGGACCGAGTTAAAAATAAATGTTAACCATTGATCCCTAACTCCCTCGTCCCTAGGAAGGCTGAACAAAGCGGACCTGCAATCCGGATGAAAATAACAGCAGCGTTTCGACTTCATTGCGACAACTCATCTCCAAAACAGCAATATAAAATGGCCTCGCCCCGCTTATTAAGTATTCTCAGAGGAGGGGGTTATGTAAATAATGGGATATGCTGACGTCAGCAAACCCGGAGGAATGTCGTGTAGTCCCAAACCGGCCGTTTGCTGTAGTCCTTAGAAACTGAATTTTTTAAAAGCAAATATCTCCCTTTGCTTTGAACTTTGAGCGCTGTAACTTTGCAGATGTTGTTTATGCTCAAACAGCAACATTACTAGCTAAAGTTGGAAAAGTGAAATCGTGTTTTACCACCCCTTTAAGGGTTCATATCTGTGATGAATTTATGTCCCGTGAGAAAAAATTAAGCTATGCAACCTGAAGGAGGAGAAAAAACATTGAGTGCTCTGAAATATGTTGCTATGAAGAAAAACATTGAGTGCGTTGAAATATTTCACTCTTCTTTAGCATTGTTCATTCCGTCTGAAGAGAAGAAACAAACAAATCCACTCCGCCACATCATCCTTTTAAAACCATCTTAAGTTATGTCTGCTTCCCGATTCACCCTAGGACGTGAATGAAAATATCAGCCCTTACATTGAGCTTAAAACCAAACCGTTTCTCAATGAGTACAAGTTTTTGAGGTAGCTACCAAAGAAACATAGGCCCAGTCCCAATTCGCATACTATCCGTCCTAAATAGTATTCGAAAATAGAATTAGTACGTCCCAAATCGTAGTATGTTGAAATGAGTGTTCCAAAGATACCCGGATGGTCTACTATTTCCGGTCAGAATCCGAAGTGCAGATCGATGCACACTCTAACGCGTTGGACGAGGATTCGGTTAGAACTACAAACACGAGTGAAAAGTGTTAAAAAACTACAGACATGGAGGACGCCGGTAATGTAGAGAGAGTTAGATAAAGGGGTTTGAGTGATTAATTATCAATATCTTACCTGACGAAAAGGTATTTATTCAACGTTGTCTACATTTTATTGGTCTGCAGCAGCATTGTGAACTATTGTGAACTCATTACCTTTTAAATGCATCATTATATTCAAATTGCAAACACATGAGGAGAGTCTCCGCATGAAAGACCCACGACTGGCAGATGAACGTGCTCTCCGAAACGGTAGGAAATAAAATTAGATTGAATGGAGGATTTTAACTGCGACAAGATGATTGACAGGGCAGTTTATGGTGACATGAACACGCGACACAGCTGTCCGTTAAAGATGACGTGATAGGATGTCCCAAAGCTTGCCTACTCTTTTGCTACACACTCAAAAGTATGTACTTTTCTTCACAAAAAGAGTACATACATTTAGGTCGTAGTATAAGTAGGCGAATTGGGACTGGGCCATAAGTTCCCGCTGCCCCCAACTGACTTCCTTCTTCATGTCAGCTTTTCTTTATATGCCAGACAGGTGAGCCTATACAGCGCCCTCTAATGCCTCGTAGTGCTTCTTACATAAGTCATTCTTACATGGATGAGAGAGAGAGGAAAACAAACACCTGTTACACCCTTTTTACACACAGAATGTGTTTGTATTTTCTAAACAGTTGTGGCTTTAAAAACACATCTGTGGAGGGTACAACCAAAGACTTGCATCAAGGAGAAGGCCACATTTTCTTGTGACTGTGATTTTAAGGACATCTGCTCCAAATCAACATTTCTTCACCATTTAAAGGTGCAATGTGTAAAAATTTTGAGTATCTATTAACAGAAATGCAATATGACATCCATCTATGTTTTCAGTGGTGTATAGAGAACTTAAAAACCGTAATGTTTTTATTACCTTAGAATGAGACATTTATATCTACATAACCGCGAGCGCCCCCTTCTATGTTACAATCATGCCATTTTTGCAGTCTTTCAAATATTTGTAAATGTTTTAGATGTTTAATGTTTAAACTGTTAAGATTTAGTTTCATGAGCTCAAAGTACCTCTTGTGAGAATACAAAAATTCAAGTTACATTTGA